>NC_058134.1:30276939-30299919 GCF_016433145.1 Gracilinanus agilis
ACACAAAATGAAGATCTCCTGTGTGTCTATCACTATATTAGATGCTATGTGGAATGCCACCACTACCACTAATATATATATATTATATATATGTGTTTATATTATATATATATGTGTGTGTGTGTGTGTGTGTGTGTACATATACATATATATGCTTTTATATATATAATATATATATTATATAATAATGTATTATTATATAATTAGCATTTATTTGGTGCCTACTATGTGCTATGTACTGTGCCAAGTGCTTTAAAAATATTTCATTTGATTCTAACAACAACCCTGGGAGGTAGATGCTATGTTCATTTTATAGTTGAGGAAACTGAGGCAGACAAGGACTAAGTTATTAATTAATGTCTGAGGTCAGATTTGAACTTAGGTCTTCCTGACTTCCAGCCTAGCACTCTGTCCCCTGTACCACCTAACTAAAAAAGTGGGCATAACCCTTGTTCTCTAGGGATTTAAAATCTCATTCATAATAAAATCAAATTAGAACCAGAAAAGAGATTAGAGATTATCTAGTCTAATATTCTTAATATAGAGAGAGTCATTCTCACCCAGGCCCATTTAATGAATAAATGACAGGAGATGGAAGAATTGGAACCCAGGTGCATTGACTCCAAAACCAGTGTTTTCCTTGAGTAGACTTACCTAAAAAAACATATTTGAGGTCTATGCCCTCTTAGGCCTTTTCCATCTCTGAGTTTCTATGATTCCTTTCCCTATTTCCTAGTGTTGAAGAACTTTCATATATGGTAGCAGTAGAGATAGAGACTAGACCTTTAATTTAATCAACATAAGTAACTCCCAGATGAGGGAATTCTCCCTACCAAAGTAGTTCAACACTTTCTTTGCAATTTAGAGTCTTGGACAATTGCCTAGAGCACTGAGGGATAAGTGACTCCCAGCAAGTCACACTAGTGTGTCAGAGGTGGGACTGGAACACTTATGGTTCCAAGACCAGCCTTCTACTGTAATGGCTCCTTCTTCATGTATACAAGACCTAAGAAATAAAATGTGGACTATATTTGATTAAATATAAATGTGTAAATTTAATTTGCTACAAATCTTTCTTGTGCTACTATTATGAAATCATCTTCAATGAATATCTATGGAACTTTCTATGTAATTGCTTTTCAGTGAAACAAGGAATGTTTAGTAAAATAAAGTTGACTGAATTCAGCATTTATTGAATGTCTCATGTGTACCGAGGATCTGCATGCTAGGATCTGGGATTGGGGATAGTGATAGGGATAAAAGTTTAGAAAAGACATAGTCTCTGACCTCTTGGATCTCCCACTTTAGTAGCCAAAAATGGTTTCAGAGTGATCATTTGGGCCACTGTGGATGGAATGATTAGATAAGTGACAAGCATAAGTAATAATTCCATTTCGAGGAATCATTAACAAGTACAGCAGTTACCTTTCAATTATTCAAAGATTTCAAATGAGGGATAAAAGTACCAAGTATAAGGCAGATCATCAGATCATCCAAAAGTTGGCCAGTCAGTAAACATTTATTAAAAGTCAGGCACTTTGCTAAGTTTAGAGGAAACATAGAAAAAAATAAATCCTGCTCTCAAGGAGCTCAGGGGTCACCTGGGAGAAACCACATGCTGAAAACTATATACAAATGGGCTATATACAGGATAAAAGGAAAATAGTCAAGAAAGGGAAGAAGACACCAACCTTTAAGGGGATTGGGAAAGGATTTCTATAGAAAGGGGGATTTTAGCTGGCATTTGATGGAAGCTCATAGATGAAGATGAAGAGAGAGAGAATATTCCAAGCTTAGATGACAGCCAGTGACAGCACCTAGAGTCAGGAGATGGAAGGTCTTGTCTGAAGGGCCACAAGGAATCCAGTGTCATAGGATCACAAAGTACCTGGGAGAAAGTGAGTGAAGTGGGAGGTTGGGTTATAAAGAGCACTGAATGCCAGAAGATGTTATATTTGATCCTGGAGATGATAGGGAGCCAGTTGAGCTTATTGAGTAGAGGGATTTGGTTGATATAACCAGACCTACATTTAAGGAAGTTCATTTTAGCAGCTGAGTAGAAAATGGACTGGAATGGAAAGAGACTTATAATAAGAAGAGATGATTATTCCAGTAGACCAGACAAGAGGTGATGAGAATTAGGGTTACAGTTAAGGGGTCTGGGAAGAAATAACATTCACCCATTATCTCTGTTACATATCATTTTATAGCTTTTCTTCAATGTTCTAGAAGCATTTTGGAAACTTCACAGTGCCCTGATATTTATTATCTCAATTTATACTGTAATTAGTTTCTTAAAAAATTATATATATATATACACACATATATATATATATACATATATATATATGTTCTGAGAATGTTGTTTAATTGACAGATGGTTTCTTATAGAGTTAATTTGAGCTGTTTAATTAGCAGGTTAAGGAACCAATTCATCATTAGAGGTATTCTTGCCCTCTTTCCCCAAAGATGGGGATGAAAGTTTTTTTGGATGCTTCATCATGGTATAGAGGATCTTGAGGTTTATGCCAACAGTGCCCTGACATGATTTACCATGCTGGAAAGGCCTTTGAATATAAATATCCTCACCATGACTCTGTCCTTGGCCCCCTTGGTGATTTCATCAGTCAATTATAACTCAAACCCATTTGCAAACCTTAAACCCTATGTAAATGTGAATTGTGATGATGTTATCAACAGGTGACTACTTCATGAAGCAGTCTAGTATCATTGAGAGATGGATTGAGCTTTTCTCAGCACTGGCTGTGTGACCCTGATATAGTCACAAAACCTCACATCAATAGCCTCATCTTTAAAATGGGGGCAATAATAGCACCCAAATTTTTGGATTGTTCCAAGGTTCAAATGGGGTAGTAGTTGGGAAGTGCTTAGAAAATCATATAGATGTTAGCTATTATTAATTTTCCAACACCTGAATTCCAGTTCTGCATCTCTAGATGCTGTCTGCAGGACATCTTCTACAGGAAATACTACCATTTGGACAAAGTCATCTCCTTCTCCATTAGCCTCTTTTTACCAGTGCCCATCGTTTTAATGATAGCACCAGGATTCCTTTGATAATAGGCTAAGCTCCAAATTTGGAACTCCTCTTTGACCCTTCCCTTTCCATTATTTCCTATGCCTATTCATTGGTCATGTCCTACTGATTTGTCCTCTACGATAGCTCTACTTTTTGTCTCTTCCTTTCTTCTCATAACGAGACCACCCTATTCTAGACCCTCATTACCTTTCCCCTGGACAATCGTAATCATCTCCTAAATGATCTCCTTGCTTCTTTTCATTCTTCTTACAGTCCATTATTCATAGAGCTTCCAGAATAACCTTTTCTTTCTTTCTTTTTTTAAAAATTTTATTTGTTTGTTACATTAAAATACCTAGGCAACTCCTGCCCCCCCCCTCAGAGAAGGCATCATTTGACAAAAAGATATACGTATATATAAAACTATATCTTGCTTATAGAACAGAGAACATATCACCTATCAGATTTATGTATAGGAGAGGAATTTTTGAAAAAGCAATAGATAGAAAGCATTGTGGGATGTAAAATAGATAATTGTGAATACATTAAATTAAAAGAGATTTGTATAAATAAAAGTAATGTAGCCAGAAGTAGAAGGAAAGCAGAAAATTGGGGAGGAACATTTATAGACAACTTCTCAGATAGAGGTCTCATATCTAAAATATACAAAGAACTTTATCAAACTTGTAAGAATGTGAGCCATTTCCCAAATGATAAACTGTCAAAAGAAATGAACGAACAGTTTTGGAAGAAAAAAATCAAAGCTATATATGACCATATGAAAAAATGCTCCAAATTTTAGAAAAATGCAGATGTAAACCACTTCGAAATATCATCTTGGAATAACCTTTTCAGTATATCTACCATAGCTGGAATTATTGGTGCATTATTCCCTCTGAATAGTTGGTGGCCAGTGGCACAGGTTGTAATGGCAATCCCACCCCCAAGAATGTCTTTAATATTGGAGAGGCAAAACGGACTTGTAGTAAGGGTAGCCTTAGGTTCACATTCAACCTCAGATATTTACTAGCTGTGTAAGTCACTTATCCTTGGTAAGCCTTAGTTTCTTCATCTATAAAATGAAGGGATTGGAATCAATGGCCTTTAAGTGCCTTTCCAGCTTTAAATCTCTTATGAGCCCATCATCTGACCCATATTACTTTTCTTCAGCTAGGTAGTGTGATGTTTCTACAGTCAGCGAGACTTGAGTTCAAACCTGGCCTCAGATACTTATTTGCTTTATGACTATAGCCAAGTCACTTAAACTCTATCTGCCTCAGTTTCCTCAACTATAAAATGGGGATGATAATAATTAACACCTATATATCAGGATGGTTGTGCGAAACAAATAACATAATATGTTTGAAGTACTTAGCACATTAGCTGCCACCTTGTGAGTACTTAATAAAAGCTTGTTCCCCTTCTATTTCCCTTTACAAAAACTTCCAGTGGCTCCCTATTTCTTCTTTTTTTAATTCCTTACCTTCTGACTTGGAATCAATACTAAGTTTTGGTTCAAAAGTAGAAGAGTGCTAAGGGCTAGGGAATTGGGGTTAAGTAACTTATTCAGGGTCACATAGCTAGGAAGTGGCTGGAGCCAAATTTGAATCCAGGACCCCCCATCCCTAGGCCTGGTTCTCTATCCAGCCCCTAGCTGCCCCTCTTCTCAAATAAAATACACACTCCTTAACATGGCATTTAAGGCTTTCTATAATCTGGCTCTCACCTTCTCTTCCAACTTCATTTCAAATCATCCCCCCTTCAATATCTTCATGTTTCGAGCAAACTAGCCTACTAGCTATTTCCTGTCCAACTTCCAAGCACCTTTTCTTCCTTCAAGTCCCAGCTCAGGTGCCATCCTCACCAGGAAGCCTTCCCTCAATTCCCCAACTCCTGCTGACTAGGATTGTGGCCTCCTCAGATTTTCCTTCGGTATTTTATCTGGATCTCCCCTCCCCTTTACTTTGCCTTACATTTATTTGCGTGTAAGTCATAACCTCCCAGTAGATGGTAAAATCCTTGAGGATAAGGCCCAAGTACTATCCCAGGACTTCGCACAGCACTTGGAACACAATATCAATACTAAATAAATATTGGCTGGATGTTGTTCAGTTGCCTACAGATCTGTCTGTTTTTCAAGGACCAGCCTAGCTAAATGACAGCACCCAAGGGTTGACAGCTAGATAAGATGAGATTTTTTTTCCCCATAGTAAGTTGTAGAGGAAGTTCGAGCCAGTATTGGTGGGGAGATCTCGGACACCAGATGAATCACTATAAAGGGCTGAAGTATAATGGTGATGGCTAATGTTTTTGAAAAGGTTCTTCCAAAAATCACCATCCAAGTCACTCTTCAGTCCAAGAGGTGGAGATTTTTGCTTTGTCACTTGAAGGCATTCCTTTTCAAGGTGTGTGTGTGTGTATGTGTGTGTGTGTGTGTGTGTGTGTGTGTGTGTGTATGTGTGTGTGTGTGTGTGTATGTGTCGGGGGGATGTCATTTACATGCATGTCTAGCATTTCTCCAATAACATTTATCATCTATAGACACCCAAGAAAAAATGGAAAGAGCCCTGGTTCTGGAACCCAAAGATATGAGTTCAAGTCTTGGCTTTGGTATTTACAACCAATGAGATCTGGGCTAGTGACTTTATCTCCATGGACTTCAGTCTCCTCAGCTGTTAAAGGAGGGAGTGAGATTAGATAACTTCTGAGAAGCCTCTCAGTTCTTGATCTAGGATCCTTTGACCTCAAAACCGAATGGTCCTTTAATGTTAACTGGGCTTCGGCGATGAGCATGATAGCCTGCAATTAGTGAGAAGCCACTGGGTGTTGGCAAATATTTAAGAGATACATTGAACTTAACACCTAGATTGAGGGACAAATTGGAGATGTTAAGATTCAGCCTGATTTTGTAGATTCCTAGAGATGAAATCAGGCAGAAAGGGATGACTGTCTGCTCCATTTTTAATAATGCACTTAAATTTAGAACTCCAAATGTCTACACTTGCCAGTAGTCACACTTCTAGAGGTCCATGTATTGAAGACATGCAGCTGTGTTTATCCATTTATTTAGATTCCCTTTTGCATATTCAAGTAAACGGGCTGCATGGTTCAATCACAATTCTCTCATTTTTCCCTTTTTTATACCAAAAAAAAAAAAAATCAAAGCAGAGAACTATCCGGCATTATGGCTGACTCTTTCAAAATACAAAAATCAGGAAATTGAACATTATAGTCCCACAGTAATCATGAATCTGCTCCATTCCCCATTCTATAAAGTTTGTGATGAAATTCAACTATGGCATTTGTGGGAATGTGATGGGAGAGATGCTTTTTTTCCTTTTAATTGTTTAAAGGAGCCTTCCAGTTCTATCCACCTGTGCACACATACACACATACATCAGAACACGCGCATAATTTGGGGATGGATTCCTTTGAAGATATAGTTCTGTGCAAAACATGAAATTGCTTTGGATTCCTCTAACCTCACTTTCTTTCCAGTGGCTTTATGAAATATGAGACCTTTCCTGATCCTCCCCAATTGTTAGCATCCACCTGCACTGATTTGGCACGTTTCTTGTTTTTATTTGTATGTGTACATGCTGTGTCCTCTCCCAACTCCCAGGCAGAATATAAAGTCCCTGAGGGCAGGAATGGTTTTATTTTTCTTTTTTTGCTTTCTCTGCCTAGTGGAGTGATTGGCTGAACCATAAATTTGGAGCTGGAATACAAACCCCTTACCTTGCAAATTAAGGAACTGAGGCTTAAGGAGTGACTTGTCCCAAGGTGGCATAGGTCACAGACATCAGATGTAAAATTCAAACACAGGTTTGGGGACAGCTGGGTAGCTCAGTGGATTGAGAGTCAGGCCTAGAGACGAGAGGTTCTAGGTTCAAATCCGGCCTCAGACACTTCCCAGCTGTGTGACCCTGGGCAAGTCACTTGACCCCCATTGCCCACCCTTATCACTCTTCCACCAAGGAGCCAATACATAGAAGTTAAGGGTTTAAAAAACAACAACAACAAAATCAAACACAAGTCCTCTAACTCTAGAATCAATGTTCTCTTCACTGTACTATGTTACATCTCAACCCTTACTCTTAGAAATAAGGAACCTGAGACCTGGAGAGGTTTAGTGACTTACCCAAGGCCATCCAACTAGCAAGTATTAGGACAGGATAAATTTCTGTTGAATTACATACAATTTACAATTATCCAATTAATAATGACATTAGCAATGTTAACAATGGCATTTATATGGCATTTGAAGGTTTACACAGTACTTTACAAATGTTATTTAATTTGATCTTCATGACAAACCTGGGAGCTCGGTGCTATTATTATTCTCATTTTACAGATAAGGAATAAGGTTAAGTGACTTGGCCAAAGTCACAAAGCAACTGTCTGAAGCAGGATATGGATTCAAATCCTCCTGTTAAGATGATTTGAGGATATTCCTAAGCACCCTGGCTAACATGCCAGGCAAAGCACTGAGCTAGGTGCTAAGAAATGAGAAAAACATTAGATAATCCTTGTCCTCAAGAGGCTCACATTCTGCTAAACTGCAACGGTCGGCAACCTTTTTGGCCATGAGAGCCATAAATGCCTTCGGAAGGAGGAGGATGGAGGTGGAAGGCACTGGAATATGGGGTGGGGGATGAAGGGCCCCCTGGGGCACATCCTGGGGCTCTGCCCAGACTGGCCAGTTGGGAGGTGGAGCCAAATATGGCTCGAGAGCCATACGTTGCCGACCCCTGTGCTAAAGGATTTGATATGTACACAGATAAGTAAATGCAATGTATAGGAGGGGAAGGTACAGAAGGAGCCAGTCCTAACTGGAGAGTTCAGGGAAACCTTGTCTAAAGGGTATGACAGACAGGAGCTGAATGTTGAAGGAGGCCAGCATTCCAATGTGCAAGCTTGTGCAGTCAATGAATTGGAAAACAGAGAGGCAGGAAATGAAATGTTATGGGCAGGGAAAAGTCAGTAGACCAATTGGAAGAGCCAGCAGAACAGCAATGGTATTCACTGCGGGGGGAAAAGAATTAGAAATACATGCATGCAATCATTCGTTCATTATATGACTTATTCCACCTTCCATTAAAGCCCTTCTCCAGTGGCATTGGGGAAAGCAGTTGACATGGATACTGTATTACGCAGACTAAAAGATATAACATTTTGTTGTTATTGTTCAGTCATGTCCAGCTCTTCATGTCCTCATTTGGGGATTTTTGGCAAAGATACTACAGTAGTTTGCCATTTCCATCTCCAGCTCATTCTACAGCTGAAGAAACTGAGGCAAACAGGGTTAGGTGACTTGCCCAGGGACACACAGCTAAATTAAGTGTCTGAGGCTGAATGGGAACTCAGGTCTCCTTGACTCCAGTCCCTGCCGTTCTATCCACTGCCCCATTTAGCTGTCCCAAATATGCACTAATTTGCTTTTTTAGTTTTTGCTACTTCCTGCCCAGGAGAATATAGCCTCCGTGAGGGCAAAGATGGCTTCATTTTTAAGGTCATGCCTGGCACATATAATAGATGCTTAAATACTTGCTTGTTGGCTCCTGGAACATCGGATTCCACGTACCACTTAATACTTCATCCAGTGCCTTATTGAGACGTGACAGAGTCACGACAGAGAATTGTAAAGCCTTTCTGTGTCAGCTTATTGGAATGAATCGTTGAGCCGAGGCTCATCACTAGCATCCTGCCTGAATTGCCAACCTGCTCTAGAATGGAATCGCAGAATGAGGAGCAAAATGGAAGCCCCTCGGCACGGTCATCTCTTCTAGGGGGGAAGTCCTTTGTGGCAGCTTTCCGAGTGCTTCTGGGCCTTGCTCCCTTTTGGTTTGCCAGCCAGTTTTTCCAAACCTGGAAGCAACCGAAAGCCAGAATCTCTGAGCAATGTGGGAGCTGTGATCCTGGGCCAGTCACTCTCCCCTGTTTGCCTCCTCTGTCAAATGAGGCCCGAGACGGAAATGGCAAACCACACTCCAGTGTCTTTGCCCAGAAAGCCCCAAACGAGGTCGTGAAGAGTCAGATGGAAGGAAAGACGCCTTGACAACAAAATCATTCCTATCATTCGAGCGGGACCGCCCCCTCCCCCACCTCTCCCTTCCCCGTCCCCCGCCCCCATCCATGCTCCCTCGCCTTCTGTGCCAGTGTGGGCGCTGCCCTTCTTTGCCGAAATCCCTCAGCTGCTGACTGACATAAATAATGCTTTCCGCGAGCGAGCACCCAGTAGAATCGTATGACGGAATATTTTCCGAACTGTCATAACAGGGTACTCGATTCAATGTGATTAGCAGCCTACTGGGGAGCAGGGTGCAGTCTGTGTCTCTATCTCCGGGCCTCGGCTGGCGTTTGCTATTGCCATGGCGACAACATAATGACAGACAGGAAGCAAGAAACGGCGACTTACTTTAAATAGAAAGCAGTTCAGATGAAAAGCCAAATCAATCCTTCCCCCCATTTGATGAAGCTTCCTTCTGAAGTGCCTTCTTAAGTACACGGCGCGGGGCCTCGCCGGGATGGCTTTTTCGTCGCAGACAACGTCTGATCTCTCTTTTGTCTTCTCCCCTTGCTACAAGGCCAGAGAGACATCTCGCTCGTTTCCGGGACCCCACGAGGAACGCTAAGATGGCTTATTTGTCTTCCTAAGCAGACGCTGCTTTATTGCAATTTAGGGCAGGTTCGGAACAAATTCCCGCGGGAAACGGAGTATTACATAACTCAAGGCATTAAGCAATTATTAAGCCCCTACTGTATACGCCAAGCCCCGCGAGTTAAATAAATACAAGACGGAGAATCGTAGATTTAAAATTTGAAGAGATCTGAAAGGTCTTTGGATCCAACCTGTTGTTTTACAAGGGATCAAAGGGAGGCACAGAGATTGAGTCCATCAGTGAACATTTATTAAGCTCCTACTTACCAGGTGCTGAGCAAAAGCTAGCCCCTGCCCTCTAGAATCTCCCAATCCAATTGAGTTGCTCAGGGTCACACAGGCAATAAATAGCAGAGGGAGAGAGAACTGATACTGGGAAAAGGAGAGATCTGGGAAAATGTCCTGGAGGAGGTGACCCCTATAGAAAAGAGCAGCCTCGGAGTTTTTGGGTTTTTTTTTAAGGACATCTGTCACATCTTTCCCATAATTCCTTTAACTTATAAAGATTATTTTGCTTCAAATACATTCTGACGAGATGTCGCAAAATTTTGACCAACTGAAAGATGGCTGAGGCAAGAAAAAGAGGATTAGATTGGACTGGAAACTGTATCTACTTGGTTCTTCCTCAGAAATATACACAGAAAGGATCCAGGTGATATTATAATTATATAATATTATTTATATATTGTAATTTTCTCTAGGGAATGTTATGTTTAATATTTTCCATTTATTAAACCTCTCTATTAAATTTTTTGCACTTATTTTGTCTCCCTCCCATTTCTCACATATTCAAACTGGAAAAAAAAAAAGAAATGCAAAAATGTGTAACACGTGGATAGTCAAGCAAAACAGATTTTTTTGAAAATCTAAAATTGTATGTCTCATTCTGCAGCTTGATTTATCAGCTCCCAGTTAGGAGATGGGTAACATGTTTCATCATTAGTTCTCTGGAGTCTTGGTTGTCCTTGCACTGATCAGAATTAAGTCTTTCCAAATTGTTACAAAATTGCTATAGTCAAAATTGTTCTGGTTCTACTCACATCGCTCTGCATCTGATCTGTTCGTGTGTCTTTTCACTTTTCTCCAAAACCATTCAGCCCACCTTTTTTCATGGAGTAATATTCTTCCATTATATTCATTCCCCAACTGATGAGTGCTTCTTTAGTTTCTAGTTCTTTTCCATTAAATCGTGAATGGCCATTCAAGTACCAAATAGCAGAACACTGAGTAATTAATAATTAGTAAGATTCACTTTGTTATCAAGTTCATACCATTATCCACTAATATTCTACCTTGCTATAGCCTGAAGTTGACCCTGAATTCTCAAAGGCTTTGCTAGAAATAGAAAAAAAATCAATCAGGCTCAATTTCAATTGCCTACCTGAGGACAAATTTTATGTTGTTTTAAGCTCAGTCTTAAGAAGGTAGTGGAGGCTCTTCCCCCCCCCCCCCATTAGCAGATTGGCTGAGGAGACATGAATATTTTGCCCATAATAACTCCAAGTCTAATTACTCAATTACTAAGTTCTCAGTCAGTCCTGAGAGAGCCTGTACTATTACAGAGATCCTAGAGGTATTGGAAGATGCTACACATGGCAATTTTCTCATTGACATGCTGGGTACCTTAATATCTCTTAAGTAATATTGGTAGATACTGGGACATTTACAAATTTTTATTTTCTCATTTGGCTTCCCTTTTCCCAGATTAATTTAAGTTCCTAAAGAACAGACTATATTATTTCTTGTTGTCAAGTCCCCATGGCCTAGAACAATGCCTGTTATGTATTTAGAGATTTTTTTTTAATCTCCAGTGCCTAACGTGGGCCCTGGAACATTGTAGTCATGTAATAAATACTTGATTGATTGATGAATAAATGTTTCTTGAAAATTTCATGAAATTTTATTTCGCTTTGAGGAAAAACATGGAATAGTTTTGACCAAATTAATTTATCTTGAAAATTAAGAGACATAGGATTGATGACAAAAAATATATAGCATTTACAAACTCCATTCTTTTCTCAATTTTGCTATAAGAGGACCAAAGTAAATGGTTGTTGGTACTGTCTCTTCCTCAATCTAAAATGGATCACTTACTCATTACCAAAACTCAAATTTTCTGTTGTCATGAATAATATTTTATAAAATAATAATAACAATAGTAATAGTAATTTAGTGAATTCTTAAATTTCATTGCTATCCAACACCTCCATTTAATAATGCATCCTGCTCCCCCAAGAGAGCCACCTTCTACAGTGAAAAATAAAGGGAGCTATAATTCACCAATACTAAGAGAACAGAAAAGTATATCGTTAGATTCAGTGTTCTACACTTTTAGCCCCCTACTTCTGCTGAGGTGCTATATGACCATGTCTTAAGTATTGGTATCAACTAAAGAATTGGAGGCATTTGCAATTTGAAAACCTACATTGGTTACCTTGAACATCAGTCAACAGGGAATGGGAACTCAGTGTGGACAAGGAAAGTGTATGCCTACAGTCTCTTTCAGAGATTGAAAGGAATTTTTAAGATGAAAGTAAACCTTTTGATCATATTACATTCTTATACAATAAGTGAGCCATCCCTGAGAGGCCTTACTCCACAGAGTACCATTATCACTTTGGTTCCTACTATTTATACTGCTTTCTAAAGACCAAAAAGTATTACTAAAGCACAAGCTCTGAGTCTTCCCTTAACTCCCTTCCCCTCTAATGAATCATGTGAGTTTGTTACTGTAAAATTAAAAGTAATATCCAATAACTCCAAGTATTATATTTTATAAAATTTATTAATAATCACTTGAAGTAGAAAAAATACAAGAACAAAAGTAAGAATCTGAGTAAAGCCATGTGAGAAAAATTCTCCTGCCTGACACTCACCCATCCTCCTCAAATGGAATTCCCAGGAAAAAAGAGAGACCAAGAGGTGGGGCTGCATCAAAATATATCCTCCCTATGTGTAAGGATGTAGGTAAACATGTAAATGGGATGCTGGGGTTTAGAGTCCTGGGGAGCAAATTCTACTTATACATTACCTTATTCCAACTAGTCTTATTATAAAATATACATGACATAAAAGTTTTATTAGCAAAGTATGGCAAAACAACAGACTCCAAAGTTTAGTCCTTCTTTACCTGAGTGCAATTGTGATCTTCAAATTCAGAAAGTGAACATATATTAAAGACTTTAATGTGTGAAAAGTATACTATAAATTTATTATTGTTGTGATTATTATTAAGATCTTTAATCTTTTCCCATATCAACATTTCCTAAGAGCAAAATCAGTTATAAATGGTAATTGGAGATAGTATAAAATAAAATGAAATAATTAGGCTCCTTGGTATTTTCACAAATGGAGCCCACTTCTTATCTCTAACATCCAGAAGTAGTCAGCCCTTGAATTTATCCAGCCCTACTCTCTTTCCTAGAGTTCTAGACCCCTCTAGAGTTGCCTAAGTGATTTTATCCAAAGCCTAGGTCAAGCCCATGTCACCCCTCCCTCCCAATCCTCTCCTTCTTGAACAAACTTCTGTAGCTCCCAAGTAACCAATAAGATAAAACATAAAGTCGTTTGCTTGGCATTTAAAAGTCTTCACAACCTATCTCCTTCCTACTCTTCAGTCTTCCTACAGTTTACTAGCATCCATGCCTTCTGGGATCTAGCCAGCTTGATGTTCCTCAAAAATACAACAGCCTATCTCCCACCTCCATGCCTTTGCACTAGCAATCTCCTGGACCTGGAATTCAATCACTTATCTCTGGTTCTTGGAATCTCTGGTTTCTTTCAAGACTCACTTCAAATTCCACCTTCTTCAGGAGGCCTTTTTAAGTCCCTTATATGCTAAAGTCATATCATCTGAAGTTACCTTCCATCTACTCTGTATGAATCTTGTATGTACCTAACTATTTAGATATTATGTCCAACATTTGAATGTCATTTAAAGGCAGGTCCTGTTATTGCCTTTCTTTGTAACCTAATCTGTATTACAGTGCCTAACATTTAGTAAGTGCCTAATAAATTATCTCAATTGTTTGGTTGATTCTGTCATTCATTTAAAGGCAATGAATCTCAATGCAACATAAATAATAAAGCATATGAAAGAAATATATATTCCCCCAGGAGAATATAAGCTCCTTTTATGCAAGGACTAGTTTCAGTTTTGCATCATATAAACAAATATACCAGTACCTGGCAGAGAGCAAGTGCTTGAATGCTTACTCAATTGCATGAAGGAAATTCCCAAAGACCTAATAGGGTAATCAGTACTCACTGGGTGCTTAATAAAGACTTTTTGACTAATTGGATGACTTAATTTAATTCACCAGACATTTATTAAGCATCTTCCATGTGATAGATCCTGGGAAAGGAAAATTAAAAAACAAAATAAGAACTGTCCACAAGGAGTTTATATTCTGCTACTAAAAAAAATTAAAAAAAGAGAGTGCCCAGCAATTTTTATTCTCCATGAAATCATGGTGAATCCACCATATCCCATCTTTAGTCTATGCCTGGGCTTACATGTGACTTGATATAATAGTATGTTATTTGACTCAGGGATATTAGGCTAGGTCAATGGTTCCCAAACATTTTTGGCCTACCACCCCCTTTCCAGAAAAAAATATTACTTAGCCCCCCTGGAAATTAATTTTTTTAATTTTAATAGCAATTAATAGGAAAGATAAATGCACCTGTGGCCATCACCACTCTCCTGGATTGCTGTAGCACCCACCAGGGGGCATTAGCACCCCCTTTGGGAATCACTGAGCTAGGTTGTTTATGAGGCCTGAAACGAAGCAAGCTCAAGAGTGAAGCCATGGGCTGGTCATGGCCAAGACCATTCTAAGGCCTTCTTGTCACTAAGAAATATTGCATTGGATTTTTTGATGTCATTACTCAAAGCAGCCACTAAGGAGCCCTTTTTCTTTGGGAACCAGAAAATGCTTTCAGGGTGGTAGCAAATCCAAAATGGTCTGGAGTCTTTTCAGGACTCCTGAAACCAAAGGAGTGGAGCAACGTGGGCTTCTTTGAAGGTATCGCACAGGCCTAAGCATTTGGAAACAGGCTGTGATTGTCCTGATTTAAAACTTCTCTTTACCAGAAGTTTGCTGAGTACCTCCAAACCCTCTGTGTTTTGCCTAATTTCCATAAGGTACATTTGATCATTGGTGGGTTCATGAAGAGGTATGTAGAAAGTTGGCTGTGAGGTAGCATATTTTAATACAATTTTTATCATTATTCTGTAAAACTATTTTGGCTGGAATTTCTCTCCTATTTCCAATTTGACCATTTAGGTTAATTCAAACAGAAAGTTCATTTCCTTCCTTTGTCCCGCCTCCCTATTTTCTTTCCTCTCTTCCTCTCTTCTTTCTTTCTTCCTTTCTGACCTGTGTCCCTTCTTTCTTTTCTCCCTCCCCTCTTTCTTCCTTCCTTCCCTTTCTTTATCGTCTCCCTCCCTCCAAGGAATCTTCTCTTAAAACAAAGCAAACACTAACTGATGTGATTATTTGTGGAGATGAGCTGTCAGTAAACACCATTCTGGTAGTCTTGGCATCCATACTCTCTCCAACTCAATGCTATCCACTACTAAGAAAGGAGGAGGGGTCTGTCATATCTTCCTTCCTCTGGGACAAAGGCCCATTGTTGTCCTTAATGTGAGCCGTGCTGCTTTGTCACTTTCATGTACGTCATTCCAGTGACTTGCACATGAGTTTCTCCTGATTCAACATTCTTCAATGTACATCAATTCATTCCTCCTCTTCCTCTGAATCTGTCATGTTCATCATTTTTACAGAATAAAATTATATCACATTGCAGTCATTTCACAACTTTTCTTTGGCCTTTCCCCAGTCAGTGTGGCATCACTTTCTTTCCAGTTTTGTTTTTTTTTGTTGTTTTTTTTTTTTGCTACTACAAAAAGGTCTGTGATGAATATTTGATATGAGGCCTTTCTGTTTGGGGTCTTATCTGGTTTCACACTGAGAAGAGACTTTGTGAATTCAAAACATCTAACTAGGATGATAACTATTCTCACAGAATGCCAAAAAAGAAAGTCAGTTTTCATGAATTGTCTAATTAGGATTGTCCAGTTTCAATATCAAATCCAAGACCTATGAGATAGTGTGCTAGAGAGAAGGGCTCTAGCAGAGACCTGGCAGTATTTTGACATAGAAAACTACAAATGAACATTATCTATACGGTATTCTATTTTTATTTGTTCTGTTCAACATTTCCCAATTACATTTTATTCTACTTGAGCACTCCAGTATGTTCCCCACCCCCTTCCAAATGGTTCTGAGGAAACTTCTGTGCAAATGTTAAATCATGATAGAAATATGATTTATCATTATTATTATTTCAGCATGAGATGTTGCCCCCACCCCACATAGACTTGATCTCAAGTTGTAGGAAGAGGATGCTCCTAGAAAAAAGTAATTTGCCCTCTGAAAATGAGTAACCAAAATGTATTTTTTCACCCCTTTCATACCACCTTCATCTAATAGTCTAGAAGTATTTGAAATTTAGTATGAGTTCAAATCCTACTTTTCCACTTGAAACTGAATCAGTCAACCTCTCTGGGCTACAGTTTTTTTCTCATAAAATAAGGGAGTTGGACTAAACAACCTCTATTTTATCTCTAAATTTATGATCCAGTCTCTACTTCCATTGCATGTTCTAATAATGAACGTCCTACCTCAGATCCCAGATGGTCCTGGCCTGTAGGAAGAGGAAACAACCAAGCATCCATAATCCTTGTGATCTAAAGAGGGTTGTCCATCTTTGATAGCCCCTTTGGAGTCATTTGGGTGAAATTCAGTGTTCCAATAAGCATCAGTTAGTAAATACCTACTCTACAAAAGGCATTGTCCTACGAACTGGGAGAACAAAAACAAAAATGAAATAACCCCTGTCCTCCAGAAGCTTACAGTGGATTAAAGAGATCTGTTGAGCACATGGTTAAGTAAACACCATGTGTACTTGAAATCATTTCCAGAGGCCAAGGATACTACCAACCAACAGGCTGGAGAAAGGCATTGTTTAGGAGGTGGTACCCGTAATGTGCCCTGAAGAAGCTAGAGATTCTAAGAGGGAGGCATGAGGAGGGAGTGAATTTCAGACTGTAATAGCATGGAGGCCATTGATAGGATATCACCTAAGGAAAAACAGAAAATGGATTCAGAGAAGACATAGGAAATAAGACAGAAAAGACAACCTTCAGGGCAGCTGGGTAGCTCAGTAGATTGAGAGTTAGGCCTAAAGATAGGAGGTCCTAGGTTCAAATCTGGCCTCAGACACTTCCCAGCTGTGTGACCCTGGGCAAGTCACTTGACCCCCATTGCCCATCCTTACCACTCTTCCACCAAGGAGCCAATACACAGAAGTTAAGGGTTTAAAAAAAATTAAAAAAAAAAAAAAAGACAGCCTTCTCCACAGAGCTATTGTCCCTTTGGGAACCGTTTTCCCTTGTAAGATGAGAAGAATGTAAAGTCTGAAAAGGTATTAATAAGGAGAGAGAATTTAATAATTGGAGATTTTAAAGAAACATCAAAGATTGAAAGCCATTAAGAAAGTGGTATCTGGACAGAGTTCTCTATGCATTTTGTTTAATTGATTCATAAAGGTTTACCCATTTGACTAAAGAAGGGAAGCCTAGTATGGTAAAGATGGTATTCATTTGACATGGCTTCTAAGTCTCACTTCTCCAGTCAACTAAATAGTATAAAGGAAGGTTGAAGCAACTGATTTTATCTGCCAAAGCTTTGATTTCATTATCTGTTGGCCTAAAGAAGAATCATAGAGTTAGAGATAGATAGGACCAATCTGCCTCCTCACACACTTATTAGAGAAATGAGCAGTCTGGGGTCTTTAAAGGGGAGCTGGTACTTGGCCCAGGTCACACAGCTCATAAAGAGCTGACCTCAGGTTTGAACTTGAGTCTTTCGACTCCAGATCCAGCACTCTTGCCTCTGCAAGTGTCACTCCACTTCCTGCTAGCTCTGTAACTCCTCTGACATCTGTTCCGTGAATCTGGGATGTGAGAGGCTTGTTGCTCCTCCAAGTGACATTGGCTTATTTCCTCATCCTTTGGGAACAAAAACAAAAATGGCAAACAGTCCCTGCCCTAAAGAAGCTTTCGTTCTCCTGAGGGGATCCTCACTGGCTTTGGAGCTGTGCTCATACCGGCCAGTTATCTTCGCTTTCCTTCATGGATATCATTGGCTTTACCCAACGGTCTTGCTAATGCATGCCATTGATCACAAGAAAAACTACAGAGGGTGAGATGGCTGAGCCCACCACAGCAAAGTTAGTTTTCCCCTCTTGGCCCTGACTCCACACAACTGAACTCTTAGTACAAGCCCATGAGAAAGAACCAGGAAGTCTATAGACCTGAATGGAAGGGACCTGCAGTGGCAGCTTACAGGTCACCCATCAGCTCCAGCTGCTTCCAACAGTTCACCAGTGCCCTAGGAAGCAAGGCAGAAAATTATTCCTGCCCAGGGATGGGGAAGATATTAAAAACCACCCAATGGGGAACACAAATCACCATTACTGGGTTCTGGGGGGGGAGAGTCTCAAAGCACATGCCCTACTAAAGGAGTGGGAAATGAGTGACATCTTCTCATCTGAAGAACAGTAAAAAGGAAACAAATAAACTAACAAACCCTGATGGCTTTTGATGATTCACTGCCTCCAGTCCCCACAAGGACCTGGAAAATCAGTTGGCTTGTTCGGAGGCCAAAGCAGCTTCAGCAATCCTGAGTCTCTAACTGACATTTAAAATATACAAAATTGTTGGACCATCCAACAATTCTGGGAGGTAGGTGTTGTAGAGATCAGTGCCCCATTTCACACATGTGAAAGTGGAGGTTCAGAGAGCTTGTGATGCTTGTCAGTATAAAGAGTAGAATTTCTGGGAATGTCTTTGGAACCAAGAACTCAAGAACTGAGTTCAAGGCTCTCCTCTAACACAGACTGGGGGGGGGGGAGTGACCTCAACCTGAGTTCTTTGGATCTCCAGAGCTTAGCACAGTGCCTGGTATTATAAACTGTGTTTAATAAATGCTTAATGACTGACTAATGGGCAGTCAGTTTACCTCTATGCTCAGAGAAATCCTCTAAAACTGCAAAGAAGCTAATGGCCTGCATTGGTTGTTGTGTGCAGATGCAAAGCATGGAATCCCTGCAAAGGTATAGGGAGAGCCTCACCCAGAATTCCAGGGGACCCCCCTGGAGAACTTTGGGTGAGGGGCAGTTGAGAAGGGTTGAAGACAGTTAATTGGTGGGATTGGATGTGAGCAGAGACTCTGCTTGTTTCTCCTGAGAAACCATTGTAGCTTAAGCCAGTAGTTTCTACTCATAGAGTTAGCCTATTTGTCATTTCTGTTCTTCATTAATATAGTTATATAATTATTTAGTAATTAGAGAGTAAGATATTTATCTATAGCAAAAGAGCCAGTTTTAGTTAAGTGCTTCATCTCCAGTGAGGAGGGGAAGGGGGCATCAATTTAACAGTTTAGGGTCATTTTTCATTTATCCTAAACCCTTCCTGGATATATATAATTTTCCTTGTTAATTCCTAATATAACTTTTTACCTTCAAAGCTGTGCCTAATAATCATTTGGAAGATACTTACAATTCAGTCTGAACTTCTTGATTGAATCCTGTCGGCTGCCAGTTTAAGATCTCCTCTGTCCTCAACAGTTAGATAAATAATTTCTATATATCTCCTCTAACTGACCTGAGAGGAATATAAATTTAAGAAAGGAACATTATTGGGGTTTCAGCCATAAGAGAAACTTACCAGAAGAATCCTATTGCTGTCTTCATTACCAACTGAAGAAGAAGCAGTTAGAGGGGGAGGGGTTTGAGAGCCAGGAGTGTTTTACCCCATCCTTTCCTCAATGTAGCCTGTCAATCTCTGGCTCTTAACTTAAAGCAGCTATCTGGCCCTGAACATTTATCTGCTTCTCCAAACTATCTGTTATTATAATCATAACAGGTACAAGGAGTTGGTTCCTGAGCTGAGAATTCCCCATAAATCCCCAATACAATTCTATACATACATGGAAGGATGCACACACACACACACACACACACACACACACACACACACACACACACACACAATACACCCTTCCTTACCTTCTGACTTAGAATCAATACTGCATGTTGATTCCAAGGCAGAAGAGCAGTAAGGGCTGGGCAATGGGGGTTAAGTGACTTGCCCAGGGTCACATAGCTAGGAGGTGTATGAAGTCACATTTGAACCTAGGACTTCCTGTATCTAAGCCTGGCTCTCATTCCACTGAGCCACCTAGATGCCCTCAAGGCAATAATTTTGCAAATAAATAAAAATTGTAATACAAATTATGCAAGACTACATACCCATGGTGGCCTTGCTTTAAATCTACTGCAGAGGAGAAGTCAGAACTTTGTTTTTTCCCTGTATTGTACAATAACTTGACTCAATTCAACAAGCATTTATTAAGTGCAAACTGTATGCTTCTTAATATCCTGGGTGCTGGGGATGCAAAGACAAACATAATCATTTGCTGCAAAGAACTTATATTCTCCTGGAGTCTAAAAAGATAGAAGATATGTCAATGACTAGATGACTAGAGGAAGAAGAGAGTGCTGGCACCTAAGAGGATCAGGAAAAGCTCAAAGAATCTTTTTTTCCACTCTTACCTGAAGATGACTTTTTGTTTGTAAACTGTGTTCCCTGGACATTTTTCGAATATTTGTAGAGTCTTTTGGAAACTCGCTTTATAACTCCTTTTTTATATTTTTCTATAAGTCTAATTTCATCAGAGGCAGGAACTCTTCATGTGGAAACTCCCATCTACCAATGCAACTTGTCTGTAATTTCTAATCTTTAAAAATTGTCTAGGACAGAGGGATCAAGCATTGGGCAACCTGGTCAGGGTGACCCGTAACACTCCTCAGTGCAGTGAACCACATTAAATTGTAACTAGGAATTCTGTTAATTTGTGGTTTTCCATGTCAGTAAATGGAAGGTGTGGATCCTTTTGTATGGCTTCGAGGCTTTCCTTTCTATTTGACACCACTCATCTTGGGGCAGAGGGAAGTGACTTGCCCATTGAGACATAACTCTTATAGGGCCAAGGTAGGGCTTGGTCTAGGTCTTCCTTATTCCAAAGCCTGGCATTGTGTCAGCTACTCCTCACTGTCTCTCATATATGTATGCCTCCTTAATTTTTAGTTTCAGATTGAAGTATTTATTATGAGAACCTGCGATGAGCGAAAATAGGAGGTATCAATCCATTTTTTAGCAGGCTAAAATTGAGACTCTCTTGTAAGCTGATAATAGCCAAGTAAAACTGAAAGTTAAGACTGTCATTCTAGCTCTGACTCATATCAACTCCAAGTATTTTAAGGATGTAAGAATTGTAAATAATCATAAACACACTTGATGTGTGGTAGCATCTAGATAGGTAATGGCATCTAGTGAATAAAAGTAGGATTCACTTTTTTTCATCCTTCGCTTAAAAAATATTTCTATTTTATTCTCATGGGTTTTCTGTATTTAATCTCCCATTTATGTATAAACATTTGACTTAAAAAGCAGAATTTTTAAAGGTACATTCAGTTGACATGTTTTAGTAAAATATCATTGAGTTATTAAAGAAGTCATTTTGTGATCATCTGAGAATTTAATGAACCATGATGGTTTTGTGTCTTCCCAAAAAGCATTGTTTATGGAAGTCCAGTGATCAAATTAATCAGGCCAGAAATGAGCCATCTGCTAAACAGTTGGAAACCAAGATGACTTTAAACAATTATTTTTCCATCTTTGCCCAGCCCTTCATTGCTCCCCATTTATTGGTTCCAAGACAGAAGAGGGCTAGGCAAAGGGGGTTAAGTGACTTGCCCAGGGTAACACAGGTAGGAAGCATCTGAGGTCAGATTTGAACCCAGGACCTTTGGTCTTTAGACTTGGCTCTCAAACCACTGAGCCACCTAACTGCCCCCTCCCCATTTTCTTTATATACTTTAAAAGTTTAATATCTCTGTCCTCATACACAAATGCTTGATTTGGCTTTTTAACTGCTGGTCAGTGATTTCTAAGTATAAATGTAGCTTGCTGTTGTTCAGAAATGATGGTGCTTTCCTGTCTTTCCACAAAAGATTGGATAATACTTTGTAATTCAAAGTGGATTTGGTTTAAAGAGGATCATGTCAGGCGCAGCCAGGGCACTGTAGATGAGCACTGGCCTTAAGAATCAGAGGAATGGTCCAAATCTGGGCTTTGGTCCAAATCTGTCCAGCTGTGGGACCTTGGGCAAGTCTCGGCTTCCACATCTATAAAATAAGAGTGTTAAAAAAGATATCTTCTAAGATCCCTTCCAGATCTGAATCTTTCAACCCAGTGGTAGGAATGTTGAGAACTCATCCAATCCACAAGAATTTACTGAGTTCTTGGATGTTCAATCCACACTGTAGCTATCAGCCACTATGGAGACACATGAAGTAATTTATATTCTGACACACTGTTTCTAACTACTCTAAAACACTATATTATGTTTATCATTGACCATAATGAACATCTGTGTATACATGTAGCAACTTTCCTCTGTAGAACTCTTTTCAGACTTATCTGTCTCCTAGAGTTAAATAAGATGCCCCCTAGTTATAAGAGCCACTTTGGGAAGCTCCATTAACTTGGAAAGATATGGCTCCTTTAGCTTTTCATTTCGATGAAAGCAACTAGCAGTGCATTTCAATTCAGTCAATCAACAAATATTTTTTAAACATCTCCAAGAGAAACCTATTACAATCCCTGCCCAGAAGGAGGATACAACCTGTACTCATATAAGTGAGCATAATAGGGTTTGGAGGACCAACTGGCATCCTGGGATTTCCATTTCAGAGGGACAAGCATTTCCTATCTCTGACCCAAGAGCTATTGGGGATGACTGGGACATTTGGGCTAGAAAACAGAAGTGAATTATTCCCTTGACCTCTGAAAAGGAGAGGAGGAAGGCTGAGCTCAAGAACTGAGCAGCAATAGCAGTTAGAGAACAGCTTAGAGAACCAAACTCACTCAGGAATGGAGACAGAAATAATTTCTGATTCAGAAAGGAAGAATTGATGGTGTAGATGCAACAAGTGATTGAAAGGAAAATGTAGAAGACTGGCTATCCTCCCTCCCTCTCCCCAGCTGGACATCTAAGTTCAGAAGACCACAGGCTGGTTCTACCAATTGTCCTTGTGTATGTCCAGTAACAGATATTGATATATACTCTCAGGGCAGGTAGGTGGC
>NC_058134.1:30309853-30339497 GCF_016433145.1 Gracilinanus agilis
GGGGGGGGGGTTGGGGGGTTGGGGGTTGGGGGAGAAATGGGGAGGAAGAGAAGGAGGAGGAGAGAGAGGAGGAGCCGCGGAGAGACTCCCCAGCGTGGTGCCAGCGGAAAGGGGCGCCCGGGCTCGTGCTGAGCAGGGGAGCCGCCGCCGCTGAGTGCGGAAAGGGGCAGAAGGGGCTTGCTTCTTTTAAGAAATGGGTCTTGGAGCGCCGAAGTCCCAGTCCAAGCGTTGATAGTCTCTCCTGGTGTGAAATGTAATTTGGCATCTTGGCCGACTTGGTGCTGAGTGGAAGTTTCCATGATGAGTAAGTTCTGTGACAGGGGATTGATTCGGAAGAGGTTTGCTGCCTGCGCGTCCAAAGCCCCCAGTTCTACAACCTCCCCGGTCACCCCCTACCCATCCTGTCCCGGCTTGCCCCTTCCCCTCTAGGGCGACCCCTTCTTGAAGGGGGCCTCAGAATGGAGAAAAAGAAGGAGCACTGTCAGTGGTCACCCCCACCCCTCCAAGAGGACGTGTAGTGTCAGTAGATTGTTCAGGGTTCTGCTTGGGCAGCGGCGTTTAGTCTTTTCTCTGGAGGGAGCTGGGTGCCTGTCAGTCTGGTGGTTCTTGTAGTTTTGTCTAGTGGCTATTGGCTCCTCCTGGCAATTTGTTCGTAAGATCCTAGAACTTCCCAGCTGCAAGGAACCTTAAAGGTCATGTCGTCCAGCCCCCTCGCGTTGCAGAGAAGCAAAGTGAAGACCAGAGAAGTTGGGACTTGCCGAAGATCTGTTGGTCAATGACAAATCTGGAATTCAGACCCAAGTTCTCTGAGTCCAAGTTCAGAGCTCCTTTCACTTGGCCACTGATAACTGGCCAGTGATTTCCTGGAGATAACTGAGTGTCCTTATTATCACTTAGAAAGCCTTTTCATTCCTTTTTTTTTTTTTTTTTTTTTTTTATTATTATTATTTAAACCCTTACCTTCCCTGTCTTGGAGTCTATACTGTGTATTGGCTCCCAGGCAGAAGAGTGGTAAGGGAAGGCAATGGGGGTCAAGTGACTTGCCCAGGGTCACACAGTTGGGAAGTGGCTGAGGCTTTTCATTCCTTTTTAATGGGAGAAAGGAGAATGGAACAAGGGTCGTACTTAATAAAGGATATAGGTTATACTATTAAAAGGTTCCTAATATTAAAAGGCAGGTCATAGACTTGAAGAGATAAAGATAGAATGAAGGATTTCTTACCTTCTTAACAAAATTCATACCCAGGTCTCCAGAATATGGGATCCATTCCAGCTCTGTGGTATGCCTTCAGCAAAGCCTTGAAAATGTTCTCTTTGTCTAAGACATTTTTTTTAGCAATCTTCATTGCTACCAAGGAAGATATAGTATATTAACGTCTGGTTGGCACTCAAAAATCCCAATATGCTTTAATCTTCTGGCTCCAGCAGTTATTTGTTGCATGGCATTGTTATCTAATCTAGTCTTAAGGAGAGTCATTGGTTTTTTTCCTCCATTCATTGACTTTACCTGTCTTTTTATTAGCTATTTGAAATTCGTTTTGTGCTCTATGCCAAAGAGGGTCACATCTCTCTAAAAATCTAAAATCCTGATTTTTTTGCACCAAGTCAGACTGGCCCCTGTTCTTTTCATGAACGCTCCCCCCCCCCCCAAAAAAAAAGTTTAAAAAAAAAACTGTTATAAACCTGGGAGGTTTTCAGAAAAAGCAAGGCAGGTTATCTTTAATTGTTAAACAAAAATATGAACTCGGAGACCTGTTTGACTGTGTTGTCACCAATACAGATTTATGCATAGGTGTCTGCATATTTTTCTTCAACCTAACGTATTCCTTTGGGAATCATTTGGGTGTTTGCGTATGTGGAGGCATCAGTAAATAAATGCAATACTATGGAGAGGGAATACTAATTCAGTTATGGGAATGATAACTAGACACTACCTCAGCGATGTTTTCTAATGAATTTTAGAAAGCTCTGCCATGGAAATAGGACCATCTGGTAGTAGCTGCAATTGTGTTTGGTCTCTTTTTGCAATAAATCCTACCAAACATAGCCCCGGAACCTGGGTTGGAATCCCACCTCCGATGTCTGCTACGCCTGTGACTTGGGGCGAATGACTTAACCTCTCTGGGCCTCTGATGCTACATCTCTAAAATAAGAGGCAATAACAATGCTTCAGAGGGCCCTGCCAGCTCTCAATTTATGCTCCTATAAATCCTTAGGCTTTTAAAAATGGAGTAATTCCTATTGGCATTGCAGTGGAATCTATGGGTTAACATTGGGACGTTGAGATTCAAAGGAAAAATATATCGAAAGAGGCATATCTACCATTCTGTTTTTGTGGCTGCTTCATAGCAAATGACCAGCAATGAAAGATAATTGAAGCCAAGATGCTGCTAACAAACCAAAACAAAACCTTCCTCTGATGTCAGTATAAAGGCAAAAAATAATAATAATAATAATTTGTAGCCTCCCTTTCTTTCACCAGATTTGGGCATGATTTTTTTTTAAGGAATTAGGTATATGTCTTATTCTTCCAGACTCCCAACTTAATTCTGTCTTTTTTCCCCAACATTTTATTTTATTTTTAAACCCTTAACTTCTGTGTATTGGCTCTTAGGTGGAAGAGTGGTAAGGGTGGGCAATGGGGGTCAAGTGACTTGCCCAGGGTCACACAGCTGGAAAGTGTCTGAGGCTGGATTTGAACCTAGGACCTCCTGTCTCTAGGCCTGACTCTCAATTCACTGAGCTACCCAGCTGCCCCCTGGGCATGATTTTAAGCACTGAATTTACAACATAACTTTTTTGCCCCCAAGTTCAGCTGAAGACTGATAAGAAGGTTCAAGAGATTATAGGATCATGGATATCAAGCTGGAAAGGACCTGAGAGGACATTAAGTCCAAGTCCCTCAATTCAGTTTACAGATGAGAAAACTAAAGTTGGGAGAGGCGTGACTTGCCTCAGGGTCCGATAGATTGTAGATGTCTGGGTCAGGATTTGAACCCAGGTGTTCTGATTTCAAGTCTAATGATTCTGACTTTATTGCCCATGAAGGTCTCAGGATTCTGCCTGAGCGGTGAATTTCCAAAATGCCTGCCTAAGCATTGTAAGCAGGTGCCCCCAGGGAAGCTAAGTCTTGTGCCAGGGAGATAGCCTTTCTTCTTCTGATTTTTCTGAAAGCGGGCCAGACATTCCATGTAGTGACAAATCAAGTTATTTCTTCTCCTTGAGGCATTTGCCCGGAGTACAAGAAGGAGACTTTGTCCTACCCTGCCTCACTGGAGTAAATGACCTTCAACTTCTGTGGACTTCAACAAATACTTATTGAGTTCCTACTAAGTGCGGCGAGGTTCCTGGCAGAGAGGCCATGGATTCAGTGAGTTCTCCAGGCTTTGTGATAAGAGTAACAGAGGAGGGCTGCTATGTGGATAGAGAGCCAGTCCTGGTTTGGGGAGGATCTGGATTCAAATCTGGCCTCAGATGCTTCCTATAGGTGGGACCCTGGGCAAGTTACATAGCCCCAGTTACCTGTCCTTCACTGCTCTTCTGTCTTCAGATTGATACTTGGGGGAGTCTTGGGGAGGGTTGGGAGGGAAAATGGGACAGATCTTTGGACAGAGCTAATGTGAAAATGTACTTCTTTTGGATAAGCCCATTTATTACATATTTATTCCAAAAAGCCCTTCTACTTAGTATTGAACCTAAGACCGAGGGTTAGGATTCTTAAAAAGTACCAGAGACACTTCTTAGTAGTGTTGGCTTTTGCGAGGGGTCCTTGCCAACTGCACTTGGGACAGAGCTGTAGCATAGCATGGATGGGATTCCACAGAACCAAATGGGAGTGGAGAAATGACTCCTTTTACAGTAGGTTTAGCAATGAGTTATACCGTCATTAGCAAAAGCAGTCATCTGCATCCTCTTTGCCCCTTAAAAATTACAACACCAGAACCCAACGAGTGGAGGAAATATTGCAATTTCCCGCTGCGTGTGGCTCCACAGAGGAAGGCATTGTGGGGGCCAGCACAATCTCAGAATTAGATTAAAACAAACCAAAACAAAACAATATTCTTTCTAGGTCCAAACTGTCAACTCTTGAGCAGCCGGAGATGCTAGTAGGCATAGGCTTTGGGAAGAAAGATCCTTTGACCGTTGGCTTTATTGAAGAAGGTGAGGGAAGAGAAGTTACTTGTTGTGTTGGTTTTTTCTTTTTTTGTCTCTTGAAACTGGTATTTACTGTTATCACTATTCTTTTTTTAAAACCCTTAACTTCTGTGTATTGGCTCCTTGGTGGAAGAGTGGTAAGGGTGGGCAATGGGGGTCAAGTGACTTGCCCAGGGTCACACAGCTGGGAAGTGTCTAAGGTTGGATTTGAACCTAGGACCTCCCATCTCTAGGCCTGACTCTCTATCACTATTCTTTAATTGTTTCCTCCTAAGTGCTTAAGGAATTAGAGTCACATTTTAAGACAGTACCTTGCTTAGAGTAAATGGTCATTACCTGAATTTCTTCAGCTGCCTATCACCATTGGGCATTACCATAGGAAGAAATATATTGCCTGTGATTTTTTTAAGGAGGGCAGGGGAAGCCTAATCCTTTCATCTGGCTGGTTAAAAGGGTTTCTACATGGGGCATGTTATTTGATATTTCATGCCAGTGGCATGTGAGCACTTGGGGGGAAATGGGATTATGAAATAGGCACTCCATGTTGAGCCATCCTACTTTGTTAAGGCTGGGACTGTCTAATGGAATTCCTCATTTTTGCTTGTTATCTTTGGATAGAGGAGCTTTTACCCCACACTCCAAGGCATTAAAGCCAATAAAATTACTTTGCCTTCTAAGAATGTCACCTCTGGACAGTACCACTATTGTTAGGGGACCGTGTACAAGTAGGAATCCCAGCTGAATGCATACAAGATAGACTTGGTGTCTGTTTGGTGGGAGGGACGGTGGCGGGGGCTGTGCTGGCATCAGCACTAGCAGTGGCGGCCTTGATGAAGTTGGTCCCATTTTGCACCAAGGGATTTCTAGTAGTGGTGGTCGCCTTCTAAGCTTCTCGGTGGCATTTGTGCACCTTCCAGGAGAGTTCACAGACTTGTTTGGCAATTAGGATATTTAAGCAATCGGGAAAATCTTCCAAATCAATGAGTCATTAACTACATATTTCCCTGGGTCCCTTCTTAGGTGCTACTGCTGGTTGGTCATTAGTGTCCTTCATTTTAAGGGACTTTCCAACAATTCTAGGAATACCATTTTCTCTTCTGGATACTGAAATTTCCTAGGGAGGTTGTGCTGGGCACGTTTTCAAACAGTAGATCAGAAGCAGAGCCAGGAATGAGGACTTCCATGACTTGCCCTTTAGTAGATACAAAAATGGAGTTAGCCAGCTGGTTTTTGTGTTTTTATTTTGTTTGACTCTTTTCCATCTTACACAGCTTGGGAGGTCTCTGGTGAGCAGGATTGAGAGGAAAATTATGGGGTTTTTTGGTACAGAAAATTTGGTCTTAGAATTCTGGGCTCTATGGGCCATGCGCAACCTATTAGCTTGTTACCTGGTTGTGCCGATTGGCTCAGACACAGGCTTGCTTCTTCTTTCCCTTCACCCCACCCTTGCCTTGGGATGTAGGAGCATCAGTTTTCTAAAACGATTTTATGTCCTCGGTGCCTAGCATCGGACCCTAAAAATAGCAGATACTGGAGAGAGGTTTTTTCATGATGATGGTGATCACCAACTATCTGGTACAAACACCCCCATACAGAGTTTCATCCCTTATGCCCATGTGTGCGTGTGTGTGTGCATGTGTGTGCGTGTGTGTGTGTGTGTGTGTGTGTGTGTGTGTCCATCTCCCAGGTCTACCTGCCTGAATCTTCTCTCTTAGTCCAGTCCTCCTTCCATAGTACTCTACCAGCAAGAGTAGACACCACAGCATTAATTAAATCTTAGTAAAATGGAGATTATTTGTCTTCCTTTGACATCCTTTCCCTAAATCATCATTCCAGATGATAGTTAGAAATGCTGATATTTCTACAAGTTAACAAGGCAAGAAATCTGCAGCCAGACCCCAAACATCTCTCTTACTGTGACTATTTCAGCTTCTTCATCAATAAACTTATCTTTAGTGTTTCTTCTACCCTCTTAACTCCTCCACGAAGTCTTCCTTACCTAATTAAAATTAGATATATTTTTTTAAACCCTTTCCTTCTGTGTTGGAGTCATTACTGTGTATTGGCTCCAAGGCAGAAGGGCTGTAAGGATAGGCAGTGGGGGTCAAGTGACTTGCCCAGGGTCACACAGCTGGGAAGGGTCTGAGGCTAGATTTGAACCTAGGACCTCCTGTCTCTAGGCCTGGCTCTCAATCCACTGAGCTAACCAGCTGCCCCTAAAATTATAGATTTAATTAAATAAGAGACTCATTTAGGAAGTCACTCCTGCAACTTCCCTATAGTCTTGGTCCACAGACGTACTTAACCCTTTGTCTGTCCATTAGTGAAGTTTTAAGCTGTGTTTTCACTGTTGGTTCCAATAACTAACTGTAGGTCACTTGGTTGAAGACTCTTCAATAGGAACAATGGGCTCTTGGGATTTTCGATGGTTACTGTGAGATCCTAGAGAGCAAGGACTGGTTTTGCCTTTCTTTGTAACCCCAACATCAGGAACAGTGTCTGGTACATGGTAAGGGTTTAATAAATGCTTATTGGCTGATATAAAGAGGCTGTTGCTATCTAACTGCATTGATCTGTTTGAATCAGGAACTTGGTTATACGGTATTCTCGGCTAATACCAGTATGAGAATCATTGACTCTAGAAAATATTTGAGATCACATGAAATTCAGAGTAATTAATTTTTGGATTAAAAACATGATCATAAAACCGATATTGGCTAAGAAGACAATTGTGACATACCTCACCCATAGAGAAGGGGATTGTCCCTATCTAACTTCATCTACATGAGGTATCCTAAAAATTGTAGCAGTTTTACTCTATTGAAGTTTTTCATCTTTAGTAATAATATTAGAACAGATAGATTGGTGTATGTCCATATAAATACATCTTCTATTTATATACGAGGGGGAAATGTAGGGAGCAGAATTCATACCAATGATTTCATTGTATAGGGAATTCTGGGGATGGAAACTCCTTCCATTTAGGCAGGTTGGCAACTCCCCTATAATTTATAGTTTTAAGAAGTAGCTTGAAGTGACTTGTTGATGGTCACATGGCTAGCATGTGCCAAAGACAGGAGGCAAGGCTTTCTTGATGCCAAGAGTAGCTTTCTCTGCCCTCTGTTACCATGCCACACTATGGCAACACCCTGGGTAAGTCACTTAACTCTGTTTGTCTCATGAGTTTCCTCATCTGTCAAATGAGCTGGAGAAGGAAATGACAAACTACTTCAATATTTTTGCCAAGAAAGCTCCAAATGAGATCATAAACTGAAAAACATGTAACCAAGAAAAAGTTTTACTTCGTTGCCCTTTCTGATATTTTGTTATTACTGAAATGTTACCTATGGATCGCTTACATTTTTTAAACCCTTACCTTCGGTTTAGCATCAAAAGCAGAAGAGTGCCTTGGCTTCTGCCTTCGAATGGACACTAATTATTGGTTCCAAGGCAGAAAAAGCAGCAAGGGGTAGGCAGTAGGGATCAAGTGACTTGCCCAGGGTCACACAATTAGGAACTATTTGAGGCCAGATCTGAACCCAAGACCTCCAGTCTCCAGGCCTGGCTCTCTCTATCCACCGAGCCGCCTAGCTGCCCAGATGGCTTTCGGTTTTGTCCCACTTAGAGGTTCCTCGAGACTAGAATGATGCCCCTCTATTCATGTAGTAGGGTTGATGCATAAATGCTGAGCTCAAACAAAATGGTGTGGGATTGGATTTTTGTGTCTAAAAGAACTGAGCCAGAGAGAGAAGTATACAGAACTCAATAAATCGTGAAACAAAATGCAAGGTATTTCCTCTGGAAAAAAAGGGGAGCCTGCATTCTGAGAGCATCACTGTCTTTGATATGGATTGGGAAGACAGCGGCTTACTTAGCAGTCATAAGAGTTCAGTAATTTGAGCTTTTTTCCAAAAATGCATCAGCCCTTCAAAGGCTCCCCGGGATGTGTAAAATATGTTGGAGGAGGGGAAGGAACTTGAAGCGAAGTTAATAGATTCCCATCCGTCGGGAGAAGGCTAGCTTACTCAGGAAGCAGGTCCAACTGGACGAAAGCACGAGAGGGAATTGAAAGTGCAGGATCTGCGTGACATGGATCTTGACATGGGTCTGTTTTCCAAGAGGTCAAGCAGCATGTGTTGGAGCTTCTCATCCAACTGACCTTATACTGAGCAATCTCCTTTTCTTTTTTCACTGGGCCAGAACTGGGCAGTGTATTGGCTGACTTGTTTTATGCACCTCCATGACGGTCCTGCTTTTATCTTGGCAGAGATGGTGTGGGTTACCCAAAGGCAATGACAGGGGAGCAAAGGCCTGGCAGATTCTCATAAACTGGAAGGGCTTTAAGCCAAGACAGAACAATTGACATCCAGCTGAGGACCAACCTAGTGAAATTCAGAAAGGTTCATTGACAGAAGGCTGGCCACCAGGTGCTGAATTTTCATAGACTGCGGCAACTTGAGAAGGACCAGCTGCTGAGGTATAGAGAGACTGTGATTGGCATCAGTGAAGAGGGCAAGAGTGATCCCTAAAATCACAGATCCTTGCAGCATTGTTTCTGATCATTTGAAGAAAAAGTCCCAAGTTTTAGCACTTTGCTCTAACTAGGGATCCGAGCATTTTCCCCATGGAGGCACATAATTTAAAAAAAGTCAAACCAGGGGTCCAAAGAATTAGGAATTGTGATGGAGGTACCAGTGGCATGGTGGGGCAACTAGGTGACACAGTGAATAGAGTGCTGGGCCTAAAGTCAGAAAGACTCATCTTTCTGGGTTCAAATCTGGCTTCAAACTCCTTTTAGCTGTGTGACCCTAAGCAAGTCACATAATCCTGTTGGCTTCAGTTTCCTTATCTGTCAGATGAGCTGGAGAAAGAAATGGCAAACCACTCCAGTATCTTTGCCAAGAAAACTCCAAATGGAATCATAAAGAGTCAGACATGACTGAAAAACGATTGAACCATTGGTATGGTTTGTCACTATTTTTTTTTTCTTGCATGCGTTTTGTTAGGAACACAAAGGCAAAAATGAAAACACCCTCTGAAAAGATCTGATATTCTAATGGGGAAGTAAAGGGAGTTGGGGATGGGAGGGAGGACACATACGCAAAAATAAACTATACTAAAAAAAGTCATCATATTGAGGTGTAGAGACCACTTCATAGCTTGGGGCTCTGGAAGAGTCTTGTGGAGGAGGTAGTACTTGAGCTGAGCCTTAAAGAGAAGATGGTAACACAGCTCAAAAAAATACTACACTCTCCACTGACCATTTCAGCTGGTTGTTGCAACTGGCCATCTCGGGTGGGATGGGAAGCCTGGGGCAAATTGCAACATGTGGATTCCTGGAGTGTTATTTTCTGTGTCAGGCAGGAAAGTGAAAACCCTATTCTCCTGTTGACTCCCAGGACACTGCAATGAAGGCTAGGCAGGATGACCATTGAAAGCAGGGAAAGCAGTCAGGGAATATGGAAGATTGTAGGGAAGATCCTTTGTGATTACCTCTGTTTGTGGAAGATGCTGACAAAGCACAGAAATGGTTCAATTTGTCCAAGTTTTTAAGTATTCTCCTTTCAGCAGCATTCCTCTTTCCCTTTTAACCTGTGCCCTGTTCTGAGTTCATTATGTCTCTTGATGGCATTTTCATTCCATTCAATCAAACTCAGAACCTCATCAGTTATCCTGTACTCTTTCTCCTTCCTCATTGGTCACATCCAATCAGTAGGCAATTCTTATCGGCTCTTCCTCTGTGATAGTTCTAGCCTCCCTCCAGCCATCTCTTCTCCTCCATACACTTTTGGCAGCGTATGGAGGCTCTGCCCACTGATCTTCCCACCGTTAGTCTCCTTCCTTCTCTTACCCATCCACATCCCTTCCATGGTAATCGTTCTGATACACTTGCCTGATTGTGTTACTCTTTGGCTGCAAACTTTTCAAAGGTTCCATGTTGCCTATAAAATGAAAGATTTCAGGCATTTAAGGCCCTCCAGAGCTTAACTCCAGCCTCCCTTATCAGCTCGCCCAGAGTCACACAACCAGTATCTGAGGCTGGATTTGAACTCATAAAGACTCCAAGTCTAGCGTTCTATCCACTGCAGTGCAACCTAGCGCCTATTTGTAATATGTGGCTTTTGACAAATCACTTAATTTTGTAGAATGTTTCTTTCCTCTTCTGTATGTTGGAAGGATCAAAGGAAATAACAGCAGTGAAGGCCTTTTAAAAACAATAAAGTGCAAGCAAACATAAAACAATGTTATTTATTAGTTGGGAAGCATTGAAAGAGCCAAGGGGAAAGCCTCCAGAGTCTGGGGAGATCCTGATGAAAGGCTATGAAGAATGCCTGATTTGATGGTGGATTTGGGGAAGGTTAACATTTGAAAAAAATGTTCTTGGTGCTCTCCTCCCTCCATGTTCTACGCCCACTCTACTGCGTGAAATGTTTCTCCTTGCTTCTCAATTGCCTTCCTTCCCTTTATTCAAACAGTTCCCCAACTCCTTCCCTGAATAGTTGAAAGGGACATCGCAAATTCTCCCTTGTGGCATCCTGCCTAGACATGCTGCCTCCCTTACCTCTCCTTATGTGCTGTCTTTGCCTACCCACTGTTGAATATTCAGTGTTCATTCTGCAAAAGGCCCATATTAAGTGCCTGCTATATGGAACATATTCCAGTCTAGGGATAGATGCTGAGAAGAAAGACAAGTCTGTCCTCAAGGAGCTTATGGTCTACTGGTGGGAAGAGAGGTTTGACAACATAATCACAGAGAAGAAAATACGCCATCCACACAAAGTCAATACCACAGAATCTTGAAGGGATCCTGCTGGTTTCATGTTTGTCAACAGTCAGATTTCCTGTCATGGATGAGAAACATTTACAGGGCAGGAACCGTGCTTAGATCCATATGAAATCAAGCTTTTAAAAAACCCTTACTTTCTGTCTCAGCAAAATAGCAGAACTACAAGGATTAGATCATCTGGGTTAAGTGACTTACCCAGGGTCACACAGCTAGGAAGTGTCTGAACCCCAGGTCCTCCCAAACTTCAAGCCTGGCACTCTATGCACTGAGCCACGTAGCTTCTCCTTAGTGATGACTTTTTGGGAGACACTATCTCCGAGGATCGCAGATGGGGCATTTTCTTTCTCATGTAATTATGATGAATCTACTTTTCAGATGAAGAACCCTGTGTCCTCAGATGAACTGGAATATAAATTCCCAGGCTCCTACTGTCCTGCATTAGAAATAAGGGACTAGGTTGTCCTGTAGAGAAGGCCTCACTGTCCTTTCCACTGGAAAAAAAAAAGACCATACACACGTAAGTTCAGCTAGAACATCAGCCTGTTTCCTCAGACCAGCTTGGCAAGGAATCAAGGCAAAAAGTGGAATATTTACTCCAAGGATCAAACACACAGTAGAAACTCTGGGATTGCAGTCCAGTTGTTTTTAATTGGATGCTTGATTATTACCAGGTCCTCAGTGGATGGTCTTCATCAGTAAGTAGGACAATCAGAAGGACTTCCTTAGCTGCCACAGGATCACTTTTCTCTGCAGCAGGCTGTATATACCCTAAGCCTGTTCTGGAAGTTTTAACCGATGCCCCCCTTTTGAGCCGTTTGTCTTATTTCCCTTTTGTAAGAGTAGTTTATCCCATGGGTAAGGCCATTACTGTGATGCTGTTCACAGTTCAGTTTTTCTGGCTGTATATTTGGTCAGGTTTTATTTAAGATTTCCGTCCTTTAAAATGGTCCGAGTAGAGAAGAGCCATTCAATGGTTTATGCCCTGAGGAGCCGTCCAGAGGAAGCTCAGCAGAATGGTGAAGAGCCTCCAGTTCCTGCCCATAGGAAGACCTTCCATTGGCAGTTGAAGGACCTGGGCAGGGGATAGTTAGCCTGAAGCAGGGAAAACTCAAGGTGGCCAGGATCCCTGCATTCAGGTATCTGAACGGTGATCCTGAAGGAGGGATTACTTTTATTTTGCCTGAGCCTAGAGGACAAAACTGGGCACAATGAGGAAGGGTTGTAAAGAGGCAGATTTTTTTTTGGGGGGGGGTGGAACAAACAAGCTTCCTAACAATTACCACTATCCAAGAGAAGAAGAGTCAGTGGGCTTCCTCTCACCTGAAGTCTTAAAGCAAAGGTTGGCTAACACACTGGCCAGAGAATAGGTTATAAGAGATTGAACTAGATGACTACAGAGTTTCTGTCTCCTCCTGAGATTTTTGTGGTCTTAAATATTTATCTCCAGTGAGTTTCTGCTTTGTCTATTGGTGTTTTAAAGTATTTGCTTCACTCTTCTTTTTCCCCTCTTTGCAAATTCCCATCAGCCATTTCTTTTAAAAGAGACTTCAAAGGGGGGCAGCTGGGTAGCTCAGTGGATTGAGGACCAGGCCCAGAGATGGGAAGTCCTGGGTTCAGATCTGGCCTAAGACACTTCCTAGCTGTGTGACCCTGGGCGAGTCACTTGACCCCCATTGCCTAGCCCTTACCACTTTTCTGCCTTGGAACCAATACATAGTTTTAATTCTAAGATAGAAGGTAAGGGTTTAAAAAACAAAACAAAACAAAATAAAATAAAATAAAAGAGATTTCAAAGGAGCAGCTCAGTTTGCTAGGTGGATAAAGAATCAGTCTAGAGAGGGAAGATCCTGGGGTTTAAACCTAGCCTCAGACTCTTCCTAGCTGTGTGACCCTGGGTAAGTCATCTAACTTCCATTGCCTAACTCTTACTACTCTTCGGCTTTGGAACCAATACACAACATTGATTCTCAGACGGAAGGTAGGGATTGGGTTTTTTTTTCCTTTAAGTCTTCAATAATCACGGTCAATGTGGCTGGCTTCATCTTTGGCTTCCCACAGTCCCCTTGGAAGAGTTCCTGGCACTAGTGGTGTTCATACTTTTCTGTCCCAGAGTTCCTAACCACAGGATACCTTGGAGGTTTCTCCCAGATGTAGTAGAGCTTGTTCATAGTCTTTTTAAGTTGGCAGGCCCACAACACCGAGCATCTTTCTCTCTCTCATTAAGCAAGTGTGTTAAAGTTGTTCAACAATTCAGAAGGTGGAAGTGGAAATCCGCTCAAGGGTGACAGTAATAGGATGGTTCATGCAATAGTCATAATGAAATAATCATACATGGCACCTTAAGGTTTGTATATATTATTTCACGGAACCCTCATAATAACTGGAAGTTCTATAGTTATTATTATCTCTAATTTACAGATGAGGAAACAAAGTTAGGTGACTTACCCACTGTCATAGGATCGTAGGCATTAGGGATGGAATAGACTTCAGAAATTATCCTTTAGGCAGTGAGGCATTGTGGATCGAACAGTAAACTTGGTATCAGTATGACCTGAGTTCAAATCCCCTCTCAGATTTTTAGTAGCTCTGTGACCCTAGGCAAGTCACTTAGACTCAGTTCTCTCAACTGTAAAAAAAACAAAACCAAAAAACCAAATAAATTTTAATGGGCTTAATAATAATAATGCCTTGCTCTTAAGACTGTTGTAAAGATCGAATGAGATAATATCCATAATCTGTTTTGCAAACCTTAAAATGCTATGTCAATGTTGGTTTTGTTAGCTATTGTTTATTATCTAATCCAGTCTTCTTATTTGGCAGCTAAGGGAATCTTAGAACAAAGTGCTTAAGTTATTTGTTCAAGGTCACAATGCCGACTTTCTGTGGAGATGTATGTAGCAGTGTGTGTGTGTGTGTGTGTGTGTGTGTGTGTGTGTGTGTGTGTGCATGTACTTGACTTTCTCCTTCAATAAAAATGTGTGTTCCTGTGCTAGTTGGGTAATTCTGTTCCTGGAAGAATTCAGCTGAAAGGGTATCACTTCCAGATGGGGAGTAATAATCATAGTAGATATTTATATAGTACTTTGCAGTTTACAGTGCATTTTCTAAGCTTTACCTTATTGTGTCCTTCCCTGCCCTATAACGGAGGTATTATAGCAGCTGAAGAAATGAAGATTAAAGAAATTAATTGGCTTATCCATGATCACAGAGCTAATAAGAGTCAGAGTCAGCATCTGAAACCAAGTATCTCTTCATTTCAGCCCCAGTGTGCTTCTCATTAAATGACAACATAGTGCCTCAGTTTCCTCATCTGTGAGATGAGCCCGAGAAGGAAATGGCAAAGCACTCCAGGATCTTTGCCAAGAAATTCCCAAATAGGGTCACGGAGAGTTGGACAGGACCGAAAATGACTGAACTGAATACTTCCCTCTAAGCTATTGATGAAAATGTTGTACAATACAGACCAAGATTTCCCTGGGGCACTCCTCTAGCCATGGGCCTCCAAACTGATGGCTAATGATTACTCTTTCCGTTAACCTATTTCAAATTCATCTCGCCACCCACCTTAAAGAAATATAAGCATATTTTGTTTAGTGGCATTCTCCTGTAACCCTGTTTAAAAAAAAAAAAAGAAATTACATTTCTGTGTCGTGACCAGACCTTTTTCTTTTTCAACCTGACGAGTGATCTCACTAATATAGAGATTTCCAAGTGAGGAAATTTGATGTACTGATGCATATTAAGTCTCTCTGTGCAGGTTTATCATCCTATAGTTAAACTTGGGGTACTGAGGTTAAGTGACTTGCCTAGGGTCACAGAGTGTGTTTGTGTCAGAGGATGGCTATCGACCCAGTGGCATAGCCCGCCATGGAGCAGTCCTGCTTCTCAGGGATCACTGCTTCCCTTTCTAAATATTTCCTTGACTGATGTTTTAGAGTTTTTCCAGAAATAGAGGACAAGTTCATTAGCTGCTTGTTTAAAGCCTCCACTCTCTAATCTTCCCTGAAAATCAAGACATTTTCCTTTTTCTGGGCCTCTTACTTTCTCCACGAGTGCAAAACAACATGTTGAAATGAACTTTTGCTTATTATGAATTTCAAAAGCTCTCAAAAGTTTAGTCAAATCACATGGAAGAAATACTAGGAAAATTGTTTTTCTTCTCCATTCAGAAATTCAAATGAACCTGTGATCTCATCAGTTTGTCAGGCCCCTTCCTGTAACGAAGCTCGGGGCCCTTCCGTGCCTGCCCATGCTCTTCAGATGCTGTCCCGCTTCTTCCTCTAAGTTTGCCATAGGATTCCACCCCTTTGCAGAAGGCCTTCCTCAGAAGGGAAGGATGTCATCAAGCAACTGTATGGCAGGTAGACAACATGAGCTGGTCACATGGAGAGAGCAAAGGCTGATGAATGGAAGGCCAGAGAGCTCTATTTTTCCTGTTTAGACACGAGGACAAAATAACTTGTCATAATAACAATATATACTTTCTATATTCAAATCTAGGCTCTGATACTTATTAGCTGTGTGGTCATAGACTTAGCCTTTGTGATTATTTAATCATTCTCTCTCTGTCTCTCTCTCTGGTCTCTTACTCTCTCTCTGTCTTTGTCTCCTCTCTGTCTCTGTCTCTCTTTTTCTCTGTCTCTGTCTCTGTCTCTGTCTCTGTCTGTCTCTGTCTCTTTTTCTCCCTCCCTTCCTTTTTGTGTCTCTCTCTGTCTCTTTCTTTTTCTTTCTCTCTATCTCTGTCCGTCTGTCTCCTCTCTGTCTCTGTCTCTCTTTTTCTCTCTCTCTGTCTGTCTGTCTCTGTCTCTTTTCTCCCTCCCTTCCTTTTTGTGTCTCTCTCTGTCTCTTTTTCTTTCTCTCTGTCTCTGTCTGTCTGTCTCCTCTCTGTCTCTCTATGTCTCTCTCTGTCTCTTTTTCTTTCTCTCTGTCTCTGTCTGTCTGTCTCCTCTCTGTCTCTCTTTTTCTCTGTCTGTCTCTGTCTGTCTCTGTCTCTCTTTCTCCCTGCCTTCCTTTTTGTGTTTCTCTCTGTCTTTGCCTCTGTCTCTCTGTCTGTCTATCTGTCTGTCTTTCTCTTTCTCTCTCTCTCTTTCTCCCCACCCCCCAACTCCTTTTCCTTTTAGAGTGGATGCTAAGTTTCCAAGGCAGAAGAGTGTAAGGGGCAGGCATTGGGGGTTAAGTGGCTTATCCAGGGTCACACAACCACAAAGTGTCTGAGGTCAGATTTAAACCAAGGTCCTTCCAAATGTAGGCCTGACATTCTCTCCCCTGACTACCCCCATCACTTAATCTCTTAACCTTACTTGGGCAAGTCATTTAAACTCAGCTTTAGCTCCTTCACCATGTGTCATACTAATCTCACAAGGTTGTTGCTAGACTCATCTGAGATGATATCTGCATAATGCTTGTAAATGTTAAAGGACCATATCAATCATGTTTTTTTATTATTATTTTAAAACTTGTTACTCTTAAAAAAAAACAATGGGTTTGATACTGCTGGTCAACCTCATAGCCAGTATTTAATACGTTCAGATTTCTAATAATCCATGGCCTTTGTCAGAACCTCATCGTTGAGACATCTGGGTATTTCTAATCAAGACTAAATGCCTGGCCACATCTGAGTCAGCGGCAAAAAGCAGGGGGGCCCTTGGACTTTAAAGCAGCTCGCATTTCATATCTTCCAGGCCCCCTTTCTTCCCCTCATTCAAGCCATTGTGTGAGCTCTGTTTCATACAGGAAGTTTTCACCTATCAGGTAGGCAAGATCTGTCTCTGAAACCTCTGCCTGACAATGCTTTATTCTCTAAGGCATCCTCTCTGTATTTGTCACCTCCTAAAGGGTATAACTTTAAAAAAAGAAAACAGAAAACAGAACAGAAACCATCTCGATTGAAAACTCAGCTTCTCAACTTAAAAAATGATCAGCACAGCACTCGCTGGGTGGGAGCAGGGGAGGGGTGTGTGACAAGGTTGAGTAGGCAGAACATTGAGTCTGGAAGCAGGTGGTTGGCCTGGTTTAGAATCTTGCACCTATTCGCTTTCTTTTTATGGGACTCCACTCTATTATCCTCTAAAGCCAAATAGACACCTCTCCAAGAGGGAACTGAAGATACTGAACCCTTCCCCAAAGCTCCTTCTTGTTCCTTTTGCTTTCCTATTAAAAAAAAAACTCTTTCATAAACTTGAGATGGATTATAAATACGAATTGTTATTATAATCATGTGATTATTTCCCTAGCTTTTTCTCTCCTCACTCCAACTCATTTTCTCCCTCTTTGTTGTTCCCTATGCAGGTGAGCAAGGATAGGAATCCAGATCATTTAAATCCAAATTAAGTATTCTAATACATGTTTATATAATTGATATATGTATATAATATATATGCAATTGATATACTTAATTTTTATATCACTTTCATTTCCCTTTTCCCATAGTACCCTGTCTTGTAACAAAGAAATATAGTTAAGCAAAACTATTGGATACTTTGATCATGTCTGAATCTGGCTCCTAATTCAGCACCCTTAGCCCACCACCACCATCAGAGAGGAGGAGGCTGCCTCATCTATCCTTTGGGGTCAAAGATGGCCATTACTTTGATCTGAATTTCAGTGTCTTTCATGATTTTCTCTACCATTCAAATGGTCCCTGTGTATATTGGCCTCTAGTTTAGCTTTCTTCATTTTGCATCAGTTGAAAAACATTTTCCTAACTCTCTCTGAAGTTCTCATATTCATTATTCCTCATACTCCAAAGCTTTTTTCATCGTATAACTTATCAATAACCCAGGTATTTGTTTTGGTGTATGTGTGGGTGGGTTCTCCACCAAGCCTTTTCCTATTCATTTAGATCATAGGGTTCTTAACTTTTTACTTGTCATTAGCTGCTTCATAACTACCACCCCCCAAATTCTGGCTTATTATTGTCTACAGACCTCCAGGTCACTCTTGCCTTCCTCGGTGAGTGGGGTGCCTGGATCATAATTGTTCTCTCCTCCTCAACTCCTGACCTAAGACCTAACTAAGGGACTTCAACATATATACTGACTTTCCCTCTAGGACCCTAACTACTCAGTTCCTCTATCTCAGTGATTCCCAAAGTGGGCGCCACCGCCCCCTGGTGGGTGCTACAGTGATCCAGGGGAGCGGTGATGGCCAGAGGTGCATTTGTCTTTCCTATTAATTGCTATTAAAATTTAAAAAAAAATTAATTTCCAGGGGCACTAAGTAATATTTTTTTCTGGAAAGGGGGAGGTAGGCCAAAAAAGTTTGGGAACCACTGCTCTATTTAATCACTACCCAAGACTTATTTCTCCACCTCATATCAGCCACACACAAAAATGGTCATACTCTCAGTCTTGACCTCATTCACAAATGTACCACCTCTCCATTCAAGAATTCTGAAATCCCCTTATCCAACCATAGTCTATTGGCTTTTTATTTCTTCTAATTTCCTTTACCAAACTTTACTCTTTGTCCCCAACATGACCTCTAATTCCTTGACCTTTCAACACTATCCCGAGCCATTTCTCCTGCACTGCCTTTTCTCCCTACCTTGACCCCTTGTTCAAGCAAATCAGTTCAATCTTTCTTCCTCTCTTGAATCCCTCTCAGTTTTATAATTTCATATATTGTATCCTTTGCCTTGGATCACTCCCAACACTGGCTATATTACATGCTGCTAGAAAAAAGTGGAGAAACTTACATAATGATTCTGAGTGAGTCTACTACAAATTTACTTTATATAACCTCAACTGGGCCCTCACTGCTGCTAGGTAACCTTTCTATATTTCTATTATCAACTCAGTATGCTGCTCTTCACAGAATCTCTTCTAAATCCTTTTATCTAAAGGGGAAAAACCTTTTATCTCTTCTCAGACCTCCCTGGGTTTCTCTGTCTCCCCTCACAGCTGAGAACCTTTCCCCATATTTCACATAAAAAATTAAGGCCACTGGTTGTAAGCTCCCTTTTTTCCCCTCTTCCCCATCTCATGTCATTCATAAGCTTTCTGCCACTATCTCCTCTTTCACACCTATCTTACATAATGAGTTAGCTTTACCTCTTACCAAGGTTAACCTCTATACCTGTTCAATTGATCCCATTTCTTTCCATCACTTCTAACAGATTGCCTTCTTTCTCTGTCACTTGTTTTATTTTTTAAAATTGTCTGTTAAATGTTTTAAAAGTATTATTCGTTTATTTTTGACATTATTTCTTTTTAAATTTCGGTTTCCAAATACTTTCCTTCCCATTCCCTCCTCCACCAACTGAGAGGGTAAGCAATATGATAGCAATTATACATGTGAAATCATGCAAAACACATTTCCATATTGACCATATTAAAAAAAGCAAGAAAAATAAAGGAAGTAAGAAAATTCTACTTTACTTTGCACTCAGAGTCCATCAATTCTCTGTCTGAAGGTAGAATAGTATATTTTCATCACGAGTCTTTTGGAATTGTCTTGGATCATTGTATTGATCAGAGTAGCCAAGTCTTTCATAGTTGGTCACCACTACAACATTGCTGTTACTGTGTACAATGAACTGCCAGTTCTTACTTCACTTTGCCTCAGTTCATCTAGTTCTTTCCATATTTTTCTGAAACCACTCCCTTGTCGTTTCTTATAGCACAGTAGTACTCCATCACATTTATATTTCACAGCTTGTTCAGCTTTCCCCAATAAATGAGCATCCCCTCAATTTCCAGTTTTCTGCTACCACAAAAAGAGATGCTATAAATATTTTTGTATGTGTAAGTCCTTTTTCTTTCTTCCATCACTTATTTTTAGATTCTGTTTACTAGTTTATTGTCCACAAACATACCTATGTCTCCCCTTTCCTGAAAAAAAAATCCCTTAATTTACCTTTCCATCCCTGCTAACTCTCATCCTAATATCTCTTTTGCCCTTTGTAGTTGTAAACTCCTTTAAAAAACTGGGGTAGGTAAGATAGATGGTGTTCAGGAAACCTGAGTTCAAATCTGAAGCTTTCTAGCGACTAGCCTTAAAAGTAAAAAAAAATTATATGAACAAAAGCAAGACCTAAAAAGGTGGGGTTTTGAATATGAAATTGCCTTAAGACACAGAAATTACATCCACAAATTTCCACGAAGCAGATATTTATTGAAAGAGACGATTGGGGAATGTGTTTGACCTAGGATTTCAATTGTTTAGGACTGTGTTGGCGAACCTATGGCACGTGTGCCAGAGGGAATTTCTCCCTTCCCCCTCTCCACAGTGAGCTTGAAGACATTTCTCACTTCATCTGCCCCTCTGCCCAGCAGCCCAGTGGGAGCGCTTTCTCCCTCCCCTATATGGACTAAGGCAGGGGGCTCACATGCAGCATGAGGGTTGCAGTTTGGGAGTCTCTAACAGGTTTGCCATCACTAGTTTAGGGAATTCCAGGTGAGAAAACTCTTGCAACCAATGATCGTTAAGAGAATTCTCTGGGGAACTGAGTCTAAATTGTTCAATGTCACATGTCTTGTATGTGTCAGAGTCAGAACTTGAACCCACAACTCTAAAAATCCCAATATCTATCCACTCAGCTGCCTTCCATTTTTTAACATGGGAAGATTAAAAACAAATAAGGAAAAGGCTTAACTTTTAAAGGAAAATGCTTCTAAACCTGTAGAAGAAACAAAGGATGTGACAACCTGAAAAGAATGTGACAACCAGAACAGATGGGTCTTTCAAAGAATCCAAGAAATGCATACCCTTGTGTTCTATCATCCGTAATATGGGGTTAATGATAGCACCTACCTCACAGAGTTGTTGTGAGGGGCAGATGAGATAATATTATGTACTTGAGAAATCTTAAAACATCATACATTATCTTTTTTTTTAACAGAACTATGATTTTATCACTGGAGAGATCCCAGTGAGTAATCCTACTCTATCTACTACTAAGTGGGAAAGCTAGATGATGTAGTGGATAGAGTGCTAGCCCTAGAGTCGGGAGACCTGAGTTCAAATTTGACCTCAGATACTTACTAACTGCGTGACCCTGGGCAAGTCACTTAACTCGATTTGCCTCAAGTTTCCTCATCTTTAAAATGAAAAGGAAATGGCAAAACCACTCTAGTATCTCTGCCAAGAAAACCCCAAATGGAGTCATAAAAAGAGCTGAACACTTATAAGAAATGACAGAAACAAACAGAAGTGTAGAACACAACTGAACAACATCTACTGCTTATGATATTAGACAGTTACTAGAGGAATAACAGGTCAAATGACTTGCTCAAGGCACTTCAGCAGAATGTGCCATGAAGGCAGGTCTTCTTGACTCTAGGGACACACACACACACACACACACACACACACACACACACACACACACACACACACTATTTTAGAAGACTGCTGGGGGCTTTTTGGTGGCTAATAAGAATTTTTTAAATATAGAAAATGGAAAAAAATACACATGTGTATTTATATAAAACAAAACAAAAACAAGAAAGGAAAGAAAATGCTTCCAGAAGTTCATCTTTGTGTTGACTAGAAACTGAGAAACTTTTGAAGCATTTTGGTACAATGGAGAGACTGGACCCAGAAGATATGAGTTCAAATCCTGTGTGACAATTACTGCTATTTGTGTGCTTTCAGGGAAGTCACCCTTCCTGGACCTGTTTCCTCATATATAAATTGAAGGAATTAGACAGGCTTCTAGCCACAGAACTATGGAACTCTAGTGGTCTATGGGGTAGGAGGTATTGCTGGAAAAGGTCCTTGTGAAGGAATGTCTTCAAACAAAAGAGGTACAGGGGTTCAGGATGGTCTTGTCAGCCTCACTCAGGGCTCCCCAATGCCTGGCATCTCTTGTGAATACCTTGTCTTCTTCAAGTACCCAAAGAACTTTTCAGGCTCCCCACTGCTCTTTAAGGCCTTTTTCCTTCCTTGCTTTGGGTTCTGTGACACTTAAGGACAGGGCCAAATGAAGTCATTACTGCCTTGATCATTTCCTTTGGTAATTGTCAGCCAATCCTTAAACAAGTGTTTGATTATGCTGGTGTCTCTATTTAGACACTTTGGCGTCTTGTTTTCAACACACTAAAAACAACCACCAAAATCTGTATGTAGTGTATTCACTTAAAATTCATTTTTCTTCCTTCTGTAATCAAAATTATGCTGATTAGGTAAAGTTTGTGTCAGGAAAAATAAGTGATTTTTTAAAAAATGAAAGAAAAAGCTGTGATTGTAGAGTTTACATTAGTATCAATGTCTGGTTTATAAAAAGTGTTCTTTGAGGACTTGTCTCATAAAACTTCTTGTTCTGTGAATGTGGAAAAGCTATGAATATATTATATCCTTTAATATGGTGCTATATTTCCCCTTTTTCCATTTTCTATATTTAAAAAATTCTTATTAGTCACCCCCCCCCAAAAAGCTCCCCCAGCAGTCCTCCAAAATATTACATGTTGAATAGATAGAGAGGGCCATCTTTAGAATTAGGAGGATCTGGGTCAAAATTCTGCCTCTGCTGTATTCTAGTTCTGTGGCCCTGGGCAAGTTCCTCAGCCTCTGTGTGCCCTTGGACAACCCCATGAGATTGTAAATTCTCAAGTTATTCTCTTGCTCCATCAAGGCAGTTTCCCTTTGATTCCCTATGAGGGAATCTTTCTGTTGATGAAATCACAGATCTTGACCTCTATCTCCCTGCTGTTCTTTTCAAATAATGTATTTTGTGTTCAATAATAAGTGTGAGAAATTATGTTTACTAGAAAATACAGATTTGAAAACACTACTTTATTCATAAGTGCTTACTAGGTACCAGGCACTGTGCTAAGCCCAATAGATACAAAGAAAGGTAAAAAAAATTTAATTGCCCATAGCAATTTCACATCTTATTGGGAGAGGAACAACATGAAAACAGATATGTACTATGCAGAGTAGATAGAAGATGATCCCAAAGGTCACTAGCAATTGGAGAGAGACCAGGAAAGCCCTTCTGTAGAAGGTGGGATTTGACCAGAATCTTGAATTCTAAAAAATGTAACTAAGTTGAGATATTATATCACATCACATCAAGTCACGTCACATATTATATTATTACATTATATTACGTTATATTATGTTATATTATGTTATGTTATGTTGTTATATTATATTATGTTATGTTATATTATGTTATGTTATGTTACATTATGTTACATTATGTTATTATAGTCTATATCTTATATGCTTAGATCCCAATTAGAAAGCCAGCCCCTTGCAAGGAGGAATTATTTTGTTTCATTTATTGTAATTCTATCTATAGTATTTAGCACAGTCTCTGATACATTTAATGAATTTTGATTGACATGTTCTTAATATTAAAATCAAATAGATTTTTTTTACATTTTCATAAATTGTGCGTTGATCTCATTGAATAAACTTTGCTTTAAAAAATAAAAATCTCCTGTAGTTATTGGTATTTTTTCCTAATGGTCTTTTGGCCAAGAACTTGTTCCCTTAGGAAATGGCCCTGCCTGATTATTTCAGTGGCATCTTTCCCTCGTGGTGCCACAGTTAGGCAGCTGTACAAAGTGCCATTTTCCTCCTAAAGAAAATCAGAACATTTATCACTTTACCACCAGTGCCAAATAGAACATTTTGTCTCCCGGACTTCGGTTATAAGAAAACACATGCCAGACTTCATAGATTTCTTCTGTGATTTTCCAAACTCATTTGTTCGGCTCATTCCTCTCAATTAAAAGGTCAGTTTCGTGACATGACGCTTCCAGTCTCTCTTGTAGTTACTGTATATCGGGCTGTTTCCACTGTTCGCTAAGCATTCATTTTAAGAACACTTCAGTAACAACATGTAGCTATTTGGTAGGAGCCCACACAGTTTTAAGTGTAAAAGGATGATTTGAGATAGGAGCTTTTTTTTAATTTAAATTAATTTAATTTAATTTATTTTTTAATACTTTTTTATAATTTATTTTATAATTTATAATTCTAAAAATAAATATATTTAATTTAAATTTTAAATTTCTTGGTCATTAGACTTCATCTCCCTCCCTCCTCTCTGTATTCACACATATGAATCTCTAATGGTGCGTGCACTGGGTCTTTGTCATCATGACTAACATCCAGCAAAAGTGGATGGCAAAGTTTGAGAGACAGACCCTTGGTTAAAGGGACTCTTGGTCTGAACCAGTATAGAATTTCCCCTGTTCTCATGTGAAACCTGAAACAAGCTAGTAGGTATCAATTACTGTGCAATCTGATGGATTTCTTACAAGTCTCTGCATTTATAAACTATAACTATAGGAAGCTAATTATAGGATTGCAGATTTAGAATCAAAAGGACTGAGAGGTCACCAAATCCAATCCCATTATTTTACAGATCCGAAAATTAAGACTCTAAAGAATTTAAACGGTTCACCCCAGGTCACAAAATTGTCAAGTGATAGATCCTGGATTTGAACCTAGGACTTCTGACTCTAAATCCAAAACTTTTCCCATTGTACTTTGCTGCCACATTCTCTCAAGAATGCTCCTCATTGTGCCCTTTTTTATGTTACTCTGTATTTCATATAACTGAATGATGGTGACTTTAAGGTAAAACAGCCTTGACTCTTGTTCAGATAAGAGCACCAGAACTCCTCACATTTGAAGTATTCTCTGCCCCTGTGGGCTCTCCTTCTGATTGATTGGTTCCACCCAGAACTTTGATTTTTATTTTCCAATTCTTTTTTTGAATTTATTTTAATTTTATTGATTAGTTATGAAAAATTTTCCATGGTTACATGATTCATATTCTTTCCCTCCCCTTTTCCCACCTCCTCCCATAGTCAGCGCACAATTCTACTGGGTTTTACATGTGTCATTTGATCAAGACCTGATTCCATATTATTGATATTTGCACAAGGGTGATCATTTAGACTCTACATCCCCAAATATATTCCCATCAAACCTTGTGTTCAAGCAGTTGTTTTTCTTCTGTGTTTCTGCTCCCACAGTTCTTTCTATGCATGTGGATAGCATCTTTCTCATAAGTCCCTCAGAATTGTCCGGGGTCATTTCATTGCTGCTAGTACAGAAGTCCATTATGTTCAATTGTGCCACAGTGTGTCCATCTTTATGTATAAGGTTCTCCTGGTTCTGCTCCTTTCACTCTGCATCACTTCCTACAGGTTGCTCCAAGAACTTTGATTTTTAGAAGCATACTGATGCCACCTACATCATCACATATTCTCGAGGCTGCACTCCTGACTGTTTGGGCTTTTTCTACCATTCCCCTCTTCTAGGGACCATTGTCTCATCTCATTCTCCTTATTTTCATTTTCATTTTGTGTATTATCTTTCCCCTCTAAAAGGTTAGATCCTTGAGGGACCATTTTTCTTTCTCCTTGTTTTTGTATTTCCAGTGCTTAGTCTAGTGCCTGGCACGTACTGAGCCCTAAGTAAATGATTGTTGCCATTACCCTGGCGCCATGTTTAGGGAAGGATGGAGACAGGTAGAAAGCGACCAGCATGGAGTCTTAACTGAAGATCATAACCATACAAAGATCAGTTGAAGGAATTGAGAATCTTTTATATGGGTTAGCCCAATTAGCCTGAGTGCAGAGATGTTAGCTGTCATTCAGTATTTGATGACTTGTTCTAGACAAATGAGTGGCATTGTGCTACCAACAATGCCTCACATACAATAGTTATTACCTTTCTAGTTGGACTGAAATAGTGTGTGTGTGTGTGTGTGTGTGTGTGTGTGTGTGTGTGTGTGTGTGTGTGTGTGTAAGATGTGACATCTACTAAATATATGATGAGAGAAAGAATTGGGCTGTTCTTCTAGCTAAAGTTAGGGTTCTGTACTGGTATATAGAGAATATTAAGAGAAATGGAGGTCTTGAGTTCAAATCTGGTTTCAGACAAGACCTAGCTGTATGATCCTGAGAAGGTCACTGAACCTCAGTTGTCCAGCTTTTATCTCTCTTCTATCTTGGACCCAATACTTGGTATTGATTCTATGACAGAAGATAAGGGTTTAAATGAGAGAGAGAGAGAGAGAGAGGGGGGGGGGAGCAGGTGGCCAGGGTTTTGGGGAGGTCCTTTGTGGAGAGCTATAGGACAACAAGACCAAAAATCCTATCTGATGAAATAGAGTAAATGAGTTGCCGTCTATAGTGTTGGAGAGAATACCCATGGATCCATTGGGATCTAGGGCACATAGAAGAGAGACTTAAACTAGTTTTCATTATCCTTAGGGAGTAGGACTTGGGGGAATAAAGAAAAAGTGCAGAGAGACATATTGAGGCTTAAAATGGAGGTGGGGTTGACATTTCTAATAATTAGAGCTGTTCAAAAGCAAAATGAGTCACCTCATGAGTTAGTGGGTTCTCTCTCACTGGAGCAGGTTCTCTTTGACTTGAAGACAAGTGCCAGCCAAGGCCAAAGGTCTTTCTGTCAGTTACATTGCAGAGGGGTGATGCATGTTTGAAGTCATGTTGGTCTAAGTCCCTTCCAATTCTGAGATTCTACGCTTTGGATCAAAAGGAGGGAAAAGGATGACTGATCATCTTGAGGCATGTTTGTGAATGGTGCCATTGAAAACAAAGGCAATTATGTGTGAGATCTGATAACAGGATGGAATCTCCTTTTGAGAAATCACAGTGGATTGTGAAATGAACTTTGAAGATGGCTAAAAAAAAATCTTTGCTCTGAGATAACGGAGAAGGTTGACTTCAGGATGAAGAGGCCAGAGTAGAAAAGCAGAACAAGGAATGTGTTACAATGAGGGGGCACCAAGCTTCACACTCTTCAGAGGCTCACTGATTTAGAGCTGGAAGGGGGTTGTGAAGGATAAAGATTCATAGACCTAGAGCTGGAAAGGACCCTAGTGGTTACCTAACCCAACTCCTTCAGTGAACAAGCTGAGCTCTAGAGAGGTTAGTGACTTACCCAAGATCATACAAATAGTAAATGACAGAGATGGAAATTGATATCCTGGTGAATTTTGTCTTAAAAGCTACAAGGTTCTGGCATCTTAAAACATTTAACCTATTGTGATCCTGCTAAGTCTCCATTCAGCATTGTGAGGTGAGTTTATTTTTTTTAACTCGGGAGTTAACCTGAGAGAGTGTTCTTGCCTAAAACAAATGTACACTGTAATAGCAAATGTAAATACTAGCAGAGGATGGATTTTTTCCTCAGTCCTATTTACTTTCCTGAACCTTGAGACTTAATGGATAAATATAACCAGATATTGTTTCGAAAATTAAACCTTTAAAGGAAGGTGGTTACTATGGGCCTTAAAAGTGAAATCTGAGCTAATTTTATTACATTTTTTTAAACTTGTGTGTAGTTGGTCACCTTAGAGAGTTGCCTAGAGCACTGGTCTTCTCTTCAAGGCTAAGATTTATTCATCTATTATGTCACATCATGTAAAATGGTGTTTAATTGTTTAATAAATGTGAAATACTTATTTTATATGTGCAGCCAGGTGGTACACTGGACGGAGCACTGGGCCTGGAGTCCGGAAGGCTCATCTTCCTGAGTTCAAATGTGGCCTCAGATACTTACTAGCTGTGTGACCCTAGGCAAGTCACTTAACCCTGTTTGCATCCGTTTCCTCGTGTATAAAATTAAATGGAGAAGGAGATGACAAACCACTCCAGTATCTTTGCCAAGGAAACTCCAAATGGAGTCACAAAGAGTTGAACCTGTTAGCAACAACAACAACAACAACAAATTTATTTTGTATAGGTCTGAGTTTGTATGTCTTTTAGCTTCTGAACTAAAGACCACAGTGTTGATCTGCTCAATAAGCCCCATATTGGATAATTTCAACAGGGAAAGAAGAAGAAAATATTGCCCATAAGAGAGAGAATCAACTCCTTGGCAATATCCTTCAGTTGAGGATAAGAATCTGCTATGATCCAAAGGAATGAGGAAAATAAGGGTAGTCACCAAAAACAGAAATTTTCATGCTTCCCCTCAGTCTCTGGACTGTGCTTTCTTCCTTTTGGACTACTTGAGCCCCAACATAGCCAATTCCTTTGAATTGAAGTCTGTCACTAAGAAGTTGTCTGAGTTATTCATCTCTTCTATCAAAGATCAGCCCAAATGCCATCTCCTTGGAGAACCCTTTCCCAAGCCCGACACCCTGCAAGTTCTTCATGCTTTCCCCAATCCATGAAACACTCTTCTATTTTCTTTCAAATACGTCTCTGTGTAAGTGATAGGAGCTTCCTGCAGGCAGAGATCTGCCTCCCCTGGCTGGGTGGGTAGAGCGTCCATCTTGCTTCTTGACCCTGGGAAATCCCTTAACTTCTCAGTCAGTACCCACATCATTCTATAAGTTCCCAAAGATTCTTAAATGCTTTTTTGAGCTTGTCTTTTTTTTTTTCCTCGTGGGCTGGCGAAGCCTGTGGATTCCGACTCAGGAAAATGTATTTAAATTCATAAAGTAAAATACACAGGATCACAAAGGAAATCAATTCAATCGAATTACAGTTACCAAAATATTTTTAAAAAAACCATCTGTGGTACTCGAGGTTCAGAACCCCCTGATCTAAGGCTATATATAATATGGAGAGGAGGTGACGATCTTCCATCGGTAGCCAGTTTCTTCATTGGGAGTTCCATATGTCGGTGAAATCACAAGTCTGATTAAAAAAGAAGAATCTTCAGTGTCTGGCCCAGTGACTGGCAGAGGTGCTTAATAGGTGTTTTTGAATCGAATCTGTGTTATCTTACCCAGCAGAAGTCTTACAGAAAACCCTCTTTCAAACCTGGCCTTTGAATGAAGGAGAAAACCGGCTGAGTATATTTTCTTGGGAATTGAGCCCTGTAGAAGGAGCTTCTTTACAGTGAATTCTAGTGTTCTTTCCATTGAGAGATGAATCATCTTTTGCTTGTAGCCCATCCAGGGCATGATTTCATGAAGATTAGCAGGGTGTGCAGCCAGACACAATTGCCTTTGTGTTTGGGTTGTTTACATGTCGACTTTCATTTTCAGAGCTGGCTTGGGAAGGCTCTTGGAGATGAAGCTGAAAATGTTGGCTCCTTCACAGGTGCTGGTAGCTTCTTCCGTTTCCTAGTCTGTGTGTTTCTGTAACTTCTGTGAAGGTCGGGAACGGGTCTCCTCCACGACTGTCTCCCCTATGGAACCCAGCACTGGACTCCGCTGCTTAAAGCTGCCACTCGGGATTTGTGGAATGAGTACATTCATTTTAAGGCTCTGTCATCATTAGATAAATTCATATGGGGCGACTGGATGGCTCAGGAGGTCCTGAGTTCAAATCTGGCCTCAGACATTTCCTAACTGTGTGACCTTGAGCAAGTCACTTAACCTCCATTGTCTAACCTTATCACTCTTCTGGCTGAGAACGGATATACAGTATTGACTCTAAGATAGAAGGTAAGAGTTAAAAAAAAAAGACATTCATACTTTTCAGCATAAGTCTCAGAGAGGAGAGACCAATTTTAAGGGATGTGATGTTGCTGGAGGTGCTACTTGGCATGATAGATAAAGAGGTGGCTTGGGACATGGATGATGATCTAGGTGCCATTCTGCCTCTAACATATGGCTGTGTGAACCTGGGCAAGTCACTTGGACTCTTGGTGCTTTAGGCAAATATCTCCTTGGAAATGATAACATTTATGTTTCTATAGATTGTTACATTATATTAACATTATATATTATGTTATATTTATATATGTATAGTGTGTCATAGATATATGTGTGTATATATATATATATATATATATATATATATATATATA
>NC_058134.1:30339859-30403098 GCF_016433145.1 Gracilinanus agilis
TATATATATATATATATATATATAAAATTATATCAAGATTATGTTACCAAACCAAGTATGTATCTGCAATGGTTGAGTTTCCCTATTCCAATAAAATCATGAGTCCAACTAAGAACAAAACAAAACAAGCATTACAAAGTAATGTAGAAGGGAGAGGCAGTAATTGGCAGTTGACCCTCATGAGGTGCTTTATGATTTTAAGGGTACTTTTTACCCATCATCTCCTTTGACTATCACAACCTTGTAAGATAAGTTAAACAGATGTTAAGTAAAATAAGCTTTATTCCCATTTTACGGAGTAGGAAACTGAGGTGTAGACTAACACCTGGGTAAGTGTTGAATCCTCCCGGGGCAATGTAACCCCTTGGAGGAAGAGCTGTCTTTCTTTTGGACTTTTTATTCCTTGCACCTAGAATGGTGCCTTATTTATAGTATATATTAAATATAGGCTTTTTGAATGAATGAATGGGTGAATGGATGAATAAAGAAGGCAGTGAGGCACCTTGGAGATGGCAGGAAGTACTTGCTGACTGACAGTACTTGTTGACAGAGCTTCTACCGGGTAACTTATTCTTAGTAGGTGGCTCTCTCCCAGGGGGAACCTGACTCCTTAACAAATAGACTTCTGAAATGATTTCTTGATCACAGGAACGATCAATTCTGCTAGCAGAACATTTTATTTTTAAACATGCTTCATGTAGGTTTGAAGTAATTACCTGTACCTTTTAAAATAGGATATGATTCCTGGGGCCTTTAAAAAGACCACAATTAGGTTTAGAAAATGAGTTGAAAGGTGGGAAGAGAAAGGCTGTTTTTCCCCTTCAGAACTCTTTACTAGAAATATTAAAATCGTATTTAATGCCCCCCTTGGCTCCAAAATGCATTTATGGTTTTTAGCACCCTCCCCCTTCACAGCTACACAATGTTCTTACTTTCCAAGAGAGTATTATTAAAGAAATTATTAAATTTAATTTAAAATTTAAATTAAAATAAAAAAATTTTTAAATATTAAAGAAACTCATACATTGTTCTTATCAATAGCTCGCTTTGTTTATTCTTATTTGTATCTTGTCTCCCCCATTAGATTGTAACCTCCTTGAGGGCAGGAACTATCTTTTTCCTCTTATTGTATCACCAGCACTTGGTGTACTTGGCCCACAGTAGATGCCTACAAATGTTTACTGAATTGAATTGTGTGTGGACCTCTCTCGGTTTCCTAGATTGAGAGCTGCCCCACCTACACCAACTTTCTCATTCCTCGTTACAGATGAGGAAATGGAAAGTCATGGAGGAGAGCTAATTGCCACAAGATCATATAGCCCCTGAGTGGCAAAGTCAAGATTCAAATCCAACTAGTCCAATTCCAATCCTGGTGTTCTTTCTTCTTCACATGAGGGGGAGCTGGGCTCTACCTGTTGCCCCACTCTACCTTCCTTAGGGTTTATCACAGTTCTTGGAATTACATTGGAGTTTTTCAGGATCTCAAAGGCTTTCTAATCTTAAGGAGTCATCTAATAAGATGTAAATACTTTTTGGAAGGCTACCACTCAAAGGCATATCATCAACAAACTTGGGAACATACCAGTAGGTGAGAGTTAACTGAAAGCAACATGGCAGAGCATGAAATCATACGTTGAGATGCATTGGATTTACTAGTAAAAAGGTGCCAAATTACCCTCTCCAGATTCTGCCTGTGGCCAGCCTCAGATAGACGAAGAATTCACTGTTTTGCCTATAGCCACCTTGAAAGAATAATTTAAGAAATATGTCCTTTCTTCTCTTTTTGATAGTATTTCATTATCTATGGTACCTTTTAAAAATTGTTACATCAAAATACCCAGTTAACTCTCTCCTTCTCTCCCCTTCCTCATTAGAGAAGGCATCATTTGACCCCCTGACACACACACACACACACACACACACACACACACACACACACTCACACACATTATGTATGTTTTGTTTATTTCCATTTATCAGTTCTTTCTCTGGAAGTGGAAATACACAAGTCATTCTTGAAGCAATATTCTGTTGCTATATATAATGTTTTCTTCTGCTCATTTCACTCATAACTTCATGTTTTTCCAAAATTAACCTCCTCATTATTTCTTATGGTACAGCAGTATTCCATCACAATTAGATGTTACAACTTGTGCCAGTTTTTGTCACCTTGAAGAGAGGCTGCTATAAATATTTTCTTTTTTCCCCCAATTACTTTAGGAAACAAACCTAATAGTGGTTTTGGTAAGCTAAAAGATAAACACAGTTTTATAACTTTTTGAATGTAATCCCAGATTGTTCTCCAAAATGGTTCTTGATGAATAGTTTGTTGTCATTTGATCAAACCTCAGGCATCTACCTGGAGCTGTGAATTCCCATGTAAATGAGTTTAGAAAAGATGTATATTTCCTAATGTGTAATTTTTCATTTCAAAGTAGCTTCTTTCTATCTTTGAACATGAATGACTCTTACTTTCTTCACTCCTTTATCAATCAGTTCATTCTCAGGGAATTTAAAAAATGTCTATAAAAAAAAATTGGGGGCAGCTGGGTGGCTCAGTGGATTGAGAGCCAGACCTAAAGATGGGAGGTCCTAGGTTCAAATATGGCCCCAGACACTTCCCTGCTGTGTGACCCTGGGCAAGTCACTTAACCCCCATTGCCTAGCCCATACCATTCTTCTGCCTTAGACCCAAAACACATAGAGTGATTCTAAGATGGAAGGTAAGGGAGGAGAAGCAAGCAGAAAGAGAAGCAGAAGGAGGAGAAGGAAGAGGAGAAGGAAAAGGAGAAGGAGGAGAAGAAGGAGGAGAAGGAAGAAGAAGAAGAAGAAGAAGAAGAAGAAGGAGAAGGAGAAGGAGAAGGAGAAGGAGAAGGAGAAGGAGAAGGAGAAGGAGAAGAAGAACTTATTGAAAATCAAAGACATTATTGGTTTGAATATTATTTGTCTTTTTTAATGATGAATACCATGTTTATCACCCTTGAAATTATTTATTTGGGAATGAAATTCTCATGTACCTGCTTATAGAGAGGTTGTGACTTATCTGTGGTTATTTTGGCTGATAAATGTCAAAGTCCATATTTCAACCCATTTCTCATGATCATAGTTTTAGAGCTGCTCGAGACCTCAAAAATCATCTAATTCAACTCTCAGTTTACAAATGAGAAAACTGAGGAAATGTAAATAACTTTTCCAGACATAGTAATTTAAATAATTGCAAAGATAAGATTTAAACATAGAAGTTTTTCTTTTCTTTTTTTTTTTTTTTTTTTTTTACCCTTGTACTTCGGTGTATTGTCTCATAGGTGGAAGATTGGTAAGGGTGGGCAATGGGGGGTCAAGTGACTTGCCCAGGGTCACACAGCTGGGAAGTGGCTGAGGCCGGGTTTGAACCTAGGACCTCCTGTCTCTAGGCCTGGCTCTCACTCCACTGAGCTACCCAGCTGCCCCTAAACATAGAAGTTTTAAATGAAAATCCTTTTGGAAGAGATCTGGATCTGTGATCTCATAGGTGTAAGGAATTCCCAGTAAGAAAAATCTTTGCATTGATAAAGATTGTCAACTCATCCAAAACTTAAATTCTTAGAGAGCTGCTGGCCCAGATTTGCACAATGATTTTGTATCACAGGCAGGACTAGAAACCAAGACTTCCTGAATTTAAAAATAAAAAAACAAAACAAAATAGTATTTATTGAAAGAATAAATACTCCTGTGTAGCAAATACTTGGCATGTAGTAGTCGTATTTAATTAATATTTGTCTCTTTAATTGACTAAAGCTCCATATTTTCCCTTGGTCGTATTTAATTAATATTTGTCTCTTTGATTGACTAAAGCTCCATATTTTCTCTTGGTTCCTGAGTATTAGGAGCAGAAGCTTGTTCTTTCCCTTACCCCCAACAGTTGGGGGACCAAACAAAAAATCAAATTCCCCTCAGGGGCAGGAATGTTCAGTGGTAAGATTCTACTTAGGGAGAACTAGAGGATTTTTCCAAGTTACTCTTCATCCATTTCATGCACTGTAGGAGAAGAAAGGGAAACTTGGGTAATTCAGTTTGTGTAGCTTGTCAAAAGCTTAGTGGAGAAAGGGGTTTCAACTAATGGCTGAATTAGCAGCAGTAATGGGCTGAATGGTGCCCAGAGACCTGAAATAGCTCATCTCTTCTCTAAGTGGCCAAATTACTATTGGGAATGGATTGAGATACTGGAGAGAAGGAAAACCATTCTTTTATATCCAGCAACAATTATGATGCTATCTCAAGCAAAGAGTGAACCATGCTGTACCAAGAAGCTATCTTCACCTTTATTACAAGAATTTGGATCATAAGGTTCATTTAGGACTTGGCATGTTCTCTGATCAAATATGGACTCCATACTTGCTCTAATTCTATTTTTTAAACATTCAGGTAACTTGCCTGGCAATGGATTTAGTGGCTGGACCTCGCAACTAGAATCATCATCATCATCATCATCATCATCATCATCATCATCATCATCATCATCATCTTCATTTTAAAAAATGTACCAAATCTTTATTGATGGCTTTGGTTTCTACATCATAACCATTTCTGGATATTAACAATGGACCTTTCTTACAATGAGAGCTGATACCCCAAGTGGAACGAGCTGCCTAGTGATAATAGATGCCCCTCTCTTGAAGGTCTTCATGCACAATTTAAAAACCATATTTCATTTATTTTTAGAAAGATTTTGTTCAGATACATGTTAGACTAGCTGGCTTCAAAGGCCTAGTTTTTCATCCAGGTCATGCCTGCTAATCATTGGTTTCCCACAGGACTCTGTCCCACCCCACTTTTCTTTTCCCTCAATCTTATTTCTCCTGGTCATCTCATCAACTTGTGTGGATCCAATTATCATCTCTGCTGAGGCTTCTCAGATCTGTGTCTCAGATCTGTGTCCCTAACATCTCTCTTGACTTCTGTTCTTACATCTTCAACTGCCTATTGGACATTTTGAATTGGACCCTCCTCTCTTCCAAGGAGTCACTGAGTTTTGCAATCTAAGTGTTCTTCTCTACACCTCACTCACCCACCATATATAATCTGTTGACAAATTCTTTTTATTTGACTTTTTGCATCATCCCTCGTTTAGGTGCCCTTCTGTCCTCTGACATTGATACTTACGATGGTGCAGCCCTCGGTACCTCATATGTACACTATTTCAATAGATAACAAGATGTCTATGCCTTGCCTCTCCCCACTGCAGTCCATTTTCCACCCAGATACCAAAATGATCTTCCTAAAAGCACATATCTACAAGGCTAAGCACATCAACACCACGAGCAACAACCGTCCCCTGACTTAGTTTATTATAGTAGCTCCTTATTTCCTCAAATATAACATCCTCTGTTTAGTCCTATTTTTTTAACCCTTACCTTCTGTCTTAGATTTAATACTGTGTATTATTTCCAAGGTAGAAGGGTGATAAGAGCTAGGTAATGGGAGTTAAATGACTTGCCTAGGGTCACAGAGCTAGGAAGTGTCTGAGGTCAAATTTGAACCCAAAACCTCCAGTCATTAGACTTGATTCTAACCACTGGGCAACCCCCCAAGCAGTTTAGTTTTTAAAACCATTCACAACACAGCCCCTTCCTCTCCAGTGTTCTCATATGTTACTTCCCTCCACATATTCTGCAGTCCAGTGACATTATCCTCCTTGTTGTTCCTCATACACTACACTCCATTTCCCAACTCTATATTTTCCTTGGCTACCCTCGGCACCTCTCCCTCCTCATCATAGTGTCCTGGATTCTCTGGTTTCCATTAAGCATGAACTTAGCTCCCACTTTCTATAAGAAATCACTCCCAGATCTCCTTTGATGTTGTAACTGCCCTCCTGAATTTATCCTCTTACCTTGTATAGATTTTATATATTAACACCAGTATTTAGTTTGGTAGAAAGAGGCATAATATTAGGGACAAGGGCATATGTGGATAGTCTAATCCCCTCATTTTATGGATGAAGAAACTCAATATTTGGCATTGATAATGAGTTGCTAAAGTGATTCCGAGTCATGGTTTATGGGGTAGAAAAGCTAAGCAAATTCTTAGTTCTCTTCTAAAATCACAAGATTTAGAGTAGAAGGGGACTTAGAAGTCATCTGGTCAAACCTTCTCACTTTACAAATAAGAAAACTGAGGCTCAGAGATTAAATGAGTTGCTCATATAGCCAGAAAGAGTCTGAGATTGGATTGGGTCTCAGGTCTTCCAGACTCCAGTCCCAGTGTTCTATTCACTGTACCCACACTTCCTTGTGAAAGGTTCTCTGGAAGAGTCAGGTTTTAGGAACCCTTCACAGGACAGTCTAGAGATTAAGAGGAACTTTAGAAGAGAAAACACATTGCTGTGTAGTATTTAATTTTAAAACGGGCAAGAACCTAACAGATCCCTCAACATTCCCTTCTCACCTCCATATTCTTCATAGAATCCCTAGCTTGCTTCCAAGCTCAGCTCAAAGGCCACCTCCTACAGGAAGCTTTCCTTGATCATCCCCTGTATTAGAGCTTCCCTTTTCTAATCTTTTAATTTTTTGCTTACCTTGCATGTATTTTGTATTAATTTCTCACTATACAGCTTGTTTCCTCTAAGGAGAATGTAAGCTCCTTGGGGACAGGTTTTCATTGTTGTCTTTTGGAGCTCCAGTGTCTAGCAAAGTACCAAAGCATGCATGTTGCATGAATTGAATGAGATGTAAATAAGAAATTTAGAATTTGATATGTAACATAAATTGCCTCGAGTTCAGACAGAGAATTTAGCCACAGTCAAAATAGCCTCCTTTCTTCCACGTAGTGCTTTATACTTTAAGACTTGGCTATAAGTGAAGAGATCCTTCTTCCCATCTGGGTTGGGCTGGATGACCAGTAAGGTCCTTTTCCACTGGGAGGCTCTGGGATCCTCCAAACACTTTCCTTTCTGGGAGGCTTTAGCTTCAGAGAAGTTCAGAGCTGGGAGGTAACTGTTGTATTCTTAGACTTCACCATACAATGAGATTTCCTGTCCTCCCACAGTAGTCTGCTCCTTAAATGCAATGTTAGATGGCATATTTGTGATAAAACAGCCCCTGGCTTTATAAAAATAAATGCACTAAAGAGGAAAGAACTCTGAGAAAACACTGGTAGCCTTGCCAAAGACACAAGAGTCTGTTTTCTTGCAAAAGCACCTTCCCCATCCTTCTGCTATTAGCTGACTGCCTGTTGAGAAGACTGTGTCCGAGAACCACACCACTCCCCAAAGCAGAGTTGAGTCTGTTCGAGTGAATGAATACAAAACGGGGAACCATCATTTTCTTCCTGGTTCTGTACTCGAAAGAAAGGAGATGACAAACTTGGGAGTCGTTTGCCCAAGTCAGAATTGGAGTGGAAGGAAGTTTCATTCATACTTTCAACAAATATCAAACTTCGTGTCATGTAGTCAACTTTAGAGTTGATTTCAATTCTTCAATTCATAATCTCATAAATTTGTAGCTATAAATCTAGAAGGGACCATAAGGACCCTTTAGTATGACCTCCTTGCTTTACAAATGGGGAAATTGAGGCCCAGAGAGATTTAAGTGATTTGTCTAAGCTCACACATATCTCAGGATTTGAGGTCTTTTAACTCTAAATCCTGGGTATGTTTCAGTGTATCATGCTGTTCCTATGATGTGCAAGACATTCTTCCAAGTCCTAGGTATAGGAATGCAAAGAAATTCTAGGGGTTCTAAAAGTCTTGAAACTGCACTACAACTTTTAGGACACCCTGCATGGTACAAGATTCCTATCATCAAGGATTTTACAACCTACTTGATGATACACACCAAAGAATGTAAATGCCATAAATACCAGTTAAATGACAGCCCAAGACAATACAAGAGACATTATAAAACAACATATGAGTGAGCTTAGTAGCTGGGAAGGTATTATAAGAAAGATGTCAGCTGCATTAAAGCTTAAATTGAGGTGAGGAAAGCTTAGTACAATCCAAAATGGAGCTTCTTGTTTTTAGGGGGGGGGATGTATGTGTATGTGTCTTCATAGGTTTGTGTGTGCATGCATGTGCAAGTATGTGCACACATGTGTGTGTGCGTGTGCGTGTGTGTGTGTGTGTGTGTGTGTGTGTGTGTGTGTGTGTGTGGCTATTCTGGGGTAGGGATGGAAAGAGGAGGATCAAAAAAAGGTTGGCCTTCTAGATATGATCAGTATCTGGCATAGCACATAGGAATTTAATGCTTTTGGAAGGGATGGAGGAAGGAAGGAAGGAAGGAAGGAAGGAAGGAAGGAAGGAAGGAAGAAAGGAAGGAAGGAAGGAAGGAGAGAAAGAATGAAGGGAGAGAAGAAAGAAGGAAGGGAAGGAGGGAGGGAAGAAAGGAAGGAAGGAAGGAGGGAGAGAGGGAGAATTGCTTAGAGAAGGTGGGAAGTATAATATAACAGAGCACAGTAGAGGAAGAGTTGTTCAATTCTTCCATTTCTTCTCCTTTTCCTATTAAGAATAACCTTAGAACTAGATAGGACATTGGTAGAAATGGTCAATAGGGAACCAATACTAATTGTATCTCTAGTACTTAGCACAGTACCTGGCACATAATAGACAGTTAATAATATTTATTAGATTGGTTTGGCTAATACTCAATATAAATTGGAGCAGTAAGAGAGCACTTAACTGCCCCTGATTAATTCAAGTCCCCTAGTGAAGGTAAATCTCATGTATAGCTTTGAAAAAATAGTTCTCACTGATGAGTCACTGCCAGTGGTTGTCTTTGGAAGACCAGGAGAACTAAAGGGATTCTGCAGGACTGAAGGATATATGCTGTCTTGATTTTCTGGAAAAAAAAAAAAAAAAAAAGGAAAGCCTAAAAACTATAAGCTAATGATAACAACTTTAATTCCTGGAAGATTCTAGAACAGATTATTATGGGATGGTCAGTAAATGTCTAGAAAAGGAAGTGATGATCTGTAATGGGCAGCATGTCTTCATGCACAACTAACCCTATTTCTTTTTTTTTGACAGAATTACTATTGGTAGAACAGAGCAAGTCAATGGATATAGTTTACTTAGAATGTAGCAAAGCTAAAACCCTGGCTAAGTGTCTCTTATTCTTCTTGTGAAAAAAAGATACATAGATATGGATTATATGATACTGATACTACAATTGAATGGCTTCATAACTGGCTGGATAAATGGATTCAAACTATTAATAGAAACCTGTGACCCTGGACAAGTCACATAACCATTTGCTTCAGTTCCCTCGTCTATAAAATGAGTCAGAGAAAAAAATGGCAAACCACTTCAGTATCTCTGCCAAGAAAACTCCCAAATGAGGTCACAGAGAGTTGGACATGACTGAAAAACAACAGCAACAATTTCTGTTAATGGTTGAGCATCCCTTTGGAAGATGGTCTCCAGTGGCATGCTCTAGGGAATCTGTGCTTGGCCCTATGCTGTTTAATATTTTTTATTATAGATGTGGCAGAGATAACATGCCTGTCAAATTTGCAAATAATCCAAAAGCTAAGAGCCGTGGTGCTCACCATATGACAAAATCAAGACCCAAAAAAAGACTAGAACATAGGATCGAAATGAATGTGATGACATTTAATAGGGTTAAATATCAGTCTTGGACTTTCAGTCACAAAAAACCAACTTGATAAATATGATAGGAGAGACGTTATTAGAAAGAAGTCTGCCTGAAAAAAATGGGGACAGGGTGGAATTGCATTTAGTGGATTGTAAACTCCATGTGAATTAGTCGGTCCACAATCATTTATTACCTACTGTATGTCAGGAACTATGTTAAGCTCTGGGATATGAAGAGTCAACAGTATGCAAGCTGATGTGATATTGGACTACACTAGGAAAGAGCTTTGAGGAATAGAGAAAGGATCTGTACTCAGCCTGGTCAGATGACATCTAAAATGTTGTACCGATTTCTAGGCATTGTAACTTAGGGAGGAAACTGATAAGATGTTTAAGGAGGTCATAGACAATAGTAGGAGTCTTCAATACTCTGTGATATAATGGGCAGTACAAGAAGTTGGATTTAATTAGCCTAGAGAAGAGAAGGCTTAAATGAGTCATGATAGCTGTCTTTCAAGTATGTGAAGATTATAGTGTAGAGATGACATTAGATTTGGTCCATAGAGGGCAGAAATAGGACAAATGTATAGAGAAGGTCAAAAAAAGGTTTGATGCCACAAAAACCTAACAACTGGAGTTACCCAAAGAGGGGATAGGCTTCCTCAGGACAGAACTGGCTCTCCTGCAGTGGAGATCTTCAAGCAGGAACCAGATTACCATTTCATGGGCATGTTGTGATAGTTGTTTTTGTTGTTGTTGGTTGGTTTTTATTTTTATGCTAGGGGCTGGGCTAAATGCCCTCCAAGGTCCCTTTTCAAATCTGATATTCTGAGATTCTATGAAGTGACAAATACCCTTTCATTCTATTTATTTTTCTTGTGTTACTGAAATATTTATAGACTATATCAAATCATTCAAACTGCTTTACCCAGACGATCCTACTGAGCTTTTGATTTACTGTTTATTACTGTATTCAGCACATTAATTACTTATTCCTATGCTTTTTAATATTTTAAGATAAAAGCATATTGCATTTTGCCAAAACATATTCCTGTGTATATTGATTATATATTTCAAATCCATTCATAGGGGTTCGAGTCTCACCTCTAACATATACTTTCAGTGTGATGCTGGGCAAGTTATTATTCTTTCATTGTTAAAGGTGACTCTGTAAAAAGGAGTTTCCTCTTCTAGGATGGCCCTATTCAAAATGAAATCACATACCCGGTACCAATCTCCTATGATTTATTATGTTTATAGTTTTCTTAATATTAAATCAATTCTATTGATTCAATCTATTGAATCAAATCTAATCCTACTTTGGTAATAGTGTCAATTCTGTTAAATATGTTGCTTAACCTCATTAATAATATTTTATTCAATTTTTATCAAAATCTTTTAAAGATATTGGCCTATAGTCTTCCTTCTCTGATTTATCTCTTTTTCATTTTGGTTTTGGTATTCAGACCATAATTAGCTGTTGGAAGTTTGTTAGGATACCTTCATGCTCTATCAAATACTCTTTCATAGGTAGCACTTCATATTATAGGGTAATAATAGAGCTAATATTGCCTCAATAAATGAATCTCCTAAATTCAATAACTACTTATTATGCTCAAGTTATATATAATTTTAAGGCAGCAAGATGGCATAATAGATTAGTGTACTGTACTTGGAATCAGGAAGACTCATTTTCCTGAGTTCAAATCTGGTCTCAGACACTTATTAGCAATATGACTCTGGGCAAATCATTTAACCCTGTTTGCTTCAGTTTCTCATCTGTAAAAAAAATATAAACTGGAGAAGGAAATGGAAAACTACTCTAGTACTTTTGTCAAGAAAATGTTATGAGAACAAAAAACATTGAATACAACCAAAACAACTGAACAACAGCATAGATAATTCCAAATACCAAAACCAAAGAGAGATAAAGCAGAAAAGGAAAACTATTGGCCAACATCTTGAATGGGGAAAATAAATAAATAAATGGAATGTTGATTAGCTATTGAATACATATTATTAAAGAGGTTAAGCAACATATTTAACAGATTTTACACTGTTTCAAAGATAGATTTATGCTAGGAATGGAAGAGTAGTTCAATATTAGGAAAACTATAGACATAATAAACCATAAGAGATAGGCACTGGGTATATGATTTCATTTGAATAGTGCATATTCCTGGGGGAGGAAACTCCTTTTAACAATGACTACTAGTACAGGCCCTGCAACTTAATTTTAGAGTCACCTATAGCACTGAAAGAGTAGTAATTTGCCCAGAGTCACACAGAAAGTTTGTGTCAGAGATGGAACTTGAACTCATATGAATGGATTTGAAATTTGAAATTTAAAAATGTGTGTGCACGTGCACAGACACATATATAATACTAATTTCAGCCATCTTCCTAACAGAACTGCCTTAAAGGAACTTCTATTCTTAATCATGGAAAGACAACTTTCAACTATCTTCTCCACCAGTGCTTCTCTCAGATCTGTTTCTCAAAAAAAAAAAAAAAGACATGGGTTTTACTAGCTATCATTCTTCAAATGCCTTTACTTTACTCATTAGTAGTGGAATGAATGAAAATCACAATGAGTTGAAGAAGGAAAAGGGAGTGGCAATGAGCTTGAAGAGACAACATACTAGATAATCAACCCTTGAGGAGTTCTAATTAACTTTTACTATATGCCTTAATTTCTTGTGCCCAAAATTCCATTTTCCAGCCAACTTGAGGGACTGCCTGATGTTCATTTTAAGGAAATTCTCTTTGGTGATAACAAAGACAAATAGATGAACCAAGTTCACTCTGAAAAGCCTTTGTAAATGGTTTCAGAAATCCATGCTTGGATTTCATCTTAGCTGGCATATCTGCAGCACCTAAAAGACCCACATGCTTTCCTTATGAATGATGTGTTATTATGTTGTTTGCAGAGAAACTTGGTGAAACCAACTGATTAAATGCTTTCAAGTGTATTGCTGAGACCAGAAAAGTGTAGCATGCTCCACTCCAAGCAGACAGATCAAGTTCTCAAAAAGAGTCGAATCAACAGTGGTCCTGAAACTGTTATTTTTTCTTTCAGGCTAAATGAAGCTGAGTAGGGAAATAAGCAAATATATATTCTAGCATTTCTTATAATACAAGGCTCGCCATTCTTCTCGTTAATAAAACATTCTCATGGAATGGAGGTAGTGGTTTTTTGTTTTTTTATTTTTTAGGGGTTGTAAGGGGTGTACATATGTTCACATGTATATAGTGTGTATGTGTTTGTGTATGCATGAGTTTGTATGTATATATCTATATGTCATATGTATATGCTTCCCTTACTAAATCTGGCTTTTATAAAAAGAAAAAAACCACAGAATATCAAAGTAAAACATTAACTTCAAGCAGAATCTGACTTGAACTGATTAACTTGTCTAATTATTTTCAAAGCATGTACTGTGGATGCACACATACATGTAATTTCATTGGTCTATGAGAAACTCCTGGCACGGAAAATCCTTCCCTCATTGACAGTCTCTCCAAAATGTGTTATTTTGTGATTTTTTCTGGGATACTGAGGTGAATCGTGTTTTTTATGGATGAGGAAACTGAGGCTCAGAGAACTAAAGAAATAGTAAGTGATTGGACTGGGATTTAAACTCAGGTCTTCCCACTCCAAAACCATTGCACTATACTATCTGCCACAGATTTGTTCCCAAAAAAATTCTCAGTTTCTTTTGTTACTTTACAGACCAATAAATGTTGTCTTGCCTCAATTTCTCCTCCTAACCTATTTCCCCCTTATCAGATTTGAGAATCTGTGAGTTTTCTTTCAATTTATTTTATTATTACTTTGTGATATTACAAAGCTCATTAATGTTGCAAGCTTAAACATACTTAAATCATTACGTATAACAAAATATATCACGGTCATGTGAGGGAACCAGTCTTGGGCCAGATGTGAAAGAACAGAAGCCAAGGCTAGGGGATAAATTTCCTCTTACTTATCATCAAAAGATATCAATTAGACGTCCACTAAGTATGCAGCTTCTGTTATAGGATAAGCAGAAAAAGAGTTGACTATCTTTCTCCTGGTTCCATAGTTGGAGGTTTCTTTTCTCTTTTAAGAAAAAACAGAAATCAACTAGGAGAGCATGGGCTCCTCAAGGTCTAGAGTTTCTTTTTCTCCCACAATGCCATGCACTCAGAATAAATATTTGTTAAATGAATGGTTAGAGAGGAGACTCACTGTTTGGACTTTAGCCTTAGTGCTTATTTCATGGTTGTTTGGCCCAAAACATTATCAGCCTGGATTGTGGAAAAACTCCCTCCTCCAGGCTGTAGGATGTTGTTTGGGTGAGCTCTGTTCATTGTAGTTCATTGGGCCATTTTTACCTGAAGGGGTGGCATTGAAACTCATGATAAGGACAAAAATAAGTCAGCTGCTACAGATGAGAAGTATTTCAGGTCAGGAAGCACCTGGCATAGACCTCCTCCCTGTGCTATTTTATAGTTGTGGAAACTGAGGCAGACAGAAGTTGCCCAGAGTCACACAGCCAGTAAATCTCTGAGGTCAAATTTGAACTCAGGTCTGTGTCTGAGGCAAGGATTGACCCCAAATCTTTTCTAGTCCCAGGTCTTTCTGACTCATATGCTGGTTCTCTTTTTGTTTCTATTTGCTGCCTCTCTATGACATAATATTAGAGATAATACAAAGCATTGGAATGGATTGTCATGGAATCTTGGAATATTAGGGAAGGAAAAGGAATTTAGAACATGGAATGTCAGAGCTGGGAGGGACCTTAGGAAACAATGTTGGAGCTGGAATGGACCACGGAGGCCATCTAGTCCAATAATTGCCATTGTGCAGCATTTATAATCCTCAGCAGAACCATAAATGTGTTTTTCTGAACCCAAAAGATCAGTAGACATAAATAGGTCCTTCAAAATGTCTGAATAGTTGAGGGTCATAAGATCAGATATTTGGAGCCAGAAGGACCCTAAGAGGATGTCTAGATCATCTTCCTCGGTTTTTAAATTGGAGAATAGGGAGTCAACAAAGGGAAATAAGTTGGCAACGTATTCAAATCTAGGTCCAAGAATTCCAAATCTACAAGTCTTTCATCTGCTCCATGTGATGCTTCTTTTGTTGTCACATAATCTAGTTCTCCCACCATTTTGGAACTATTTTACTGAATAGTTCATTTCAAAAAGTATTCAACTACATATCTTGGAAAAAATGAAAGCAGATTAGTTATTGTGAAGAGAATCTCTTCCAAGTGAAGGAAGAGATTTCTCTGAAGGGGATTCTATCCAGCTGACTCATATCCCAGGCTACAGAATGACTGGAGTGAAAGGTCAGATTAAACCTTTGATTTAAACTTTAAATGACAAAGCTCTAAAATATCCAAGTGAAGGAAGGACTCTAGTGTTTGTCTAGACAGGAGAACAAAAAGTGACCCCAGTGTAATACTTAGGTGTTCCCTCCTCACTAGCAAGCCCTTGCCATGACCCATTTTTTTCAGTCCTTTCCAAATCGCCCTTTTTCCTCAATAAGACTTTACCTTCTCCAGCACCCTCTCCAGGCCCATTCCATTGCTATGTGAAGACAGAAATTATAAAGGTTACAGGGTTGGGACAAACCAAATAGGAAAGCCCTCAGAGAAGCACCTTTGCCTTTTCCCCCAACCTGTATTTTTAACTGCTAGTTAATCTACCTGCTCTACAGTGATTCTGGGGTGGAGGTGGGAGGTAAAGGGCAGAGAGCGAAGGTGTGGGACCCCGGGAAGACTGTGAAGATATATTTGTAGACCTCTCAGGAGCCTAGCCCTCAGCCATGAATTTCAACTCTGGGGCTGGTGCAAGGCTCTTCTGATTCACCTACTTCGTTAAGCCCAGACTATTATTTGTTGAGCAAACACAAAATGAAATAAGTTAATACTGTAATAGAGAGAGGCATTGGTGTAAAGGTCAGCCCTTTGCTTATCTTCAGGAGGCCTGGTTCATTTCTTGGATAACTCTTGGGAAGTTCCGTTGCTATGAAAATAGGGCAGAGTGAAGAAAAAAAAAAGTCCTGCGAATGGACGAGGATGATTCTGTTGGCAGGAAGTCTTCATGAGAAGCAGAGATGGCCTCAAATTTGGGCTGCACGAGGATGTTGGGAATTATTTCCTGCTGGATGCTCCCTTAGATATCTAGCTGAAAAGGCACTGAAGGGGGAAGAGGGAGGTCATGGGAGGCAGGGAGACCACACTACCACAGCCACTTCATCCAACACCTCTTCTGAGACTCCCCCTGGAGATAGTCCAGGACTGTTTACCCATAGAGCCTGGGCATAGCCATGCCTCTCAAGCCACCAACCCTGCATCTGCCACCATCATCCAGGGAAGCACAGCTTACAGAGACACAATCTGGCAACTTTCAATCCTTAAAAATTGATCAAGGAAAGGCCAACGTGGCCCTGGCATTGGGCCAAAAGTTTGGGATATAACGACGAAGAATGAAATAAACCCTACCCTCAAAGAACTTACATTCTGTTGGCTTTAAGATGTAGGGGTTATAGCCCCCACCATTTCAATAACCACAACTTTGAAGCTGCCACCAAAAATGGTTCAATGTCCATCTTTCTGTCTCCCTCTCTCTCTTTGTATATATACATATATAAAACATACTATGTATTATTTAATAGATATTATTTATATTATGTATTTATATTCATCAGTGGAAAGGATATTCCTTCTGCTTTGCCACTGTATCCGTAGGACCTCCAGACCTTTTCATCTTCCCTGAAATGGAACAATCATATATATATATGTGTGTGTGTGTGTGTGTGTGTGTGTGTGTGTGTGTGTGTGTGTGTTGTCTCCCATTAAAGTAGGAGCTCCTTGGGAGCTGAGACTGTCTTACTTTTCTGTTTGTTTCTCCAGGAGGTAGTCCCCAATAAATGCTTAATATGTTCTTTTTCTTTCATTCATTCATTCATTCACCTCCAGTTTAATATGCCCAAAGCAGAACTCATTACCTCTCCCCCTAACCTCATCCTTCTTCCAGACTTAGCTGTTTCTTTTGAGGACATCATTTTTTTTCAATCACAAAAATGATAAAATTTATAAAGAAAAGCAAAAATAGTCCCTGCCCCCAGGGAGCAAGGGAAATGGAGTGAATTGATAAATACATACAGCACACACTGCATACATACAAATAAGTCTAGAAGAGGAGCAGGAGCAAGATTAGCAAAAAAAAAAATGTAGTTCAAGTAAAATTTCCCAAAGGGGCTGATAGCCCAAGATTTGAGGATGTACCCTATAAAGTTACCTTTCTAAAACTATAGCTCATGAACCAATCCAGGTATGCTTTCCTTTAATATTCAGCCCTTAGAAATACAGTAAACAATAGCAAAATTCTCTCTGTGAACCTGGGCTCACTCTAACTAAAGTATGCAATATTTATGGGAAGGGTGGGTGTAAACTTAGAGTACACTGGTAATGTAATGAGGCACATGGTTAGGAAACACATGTGGCCAGAATTACTCAAACCTTTGGTACTACAGGGCTCTTTTTCTCTATTTGGAGTCCTCATGTACAACTCTCATCTCTTGTGAACCTATAGCTAACTCTCTTCTTTGCTGCCAGGAGTCTTGCTCCTTGATGCTCTTTATAGCTTCATGTATCCATGGCTATCTAAAATGTGTACTAGATCTCCTAATCACTTAAACTGACTCTCCATCTGTTGGGTGTGGGGTTTCCTTGTGGGGAGAGAAGGATCACTGCTACCAACCTATCAATGAGCATTTATTGGACACCTCCTACATGCCAGCCAGGCACTGGAAATTCAAAGTCAAAAATAAAATGTCCTCTTGTCCTCAAGGATTTTACATTATTTGTATAAGTATAAATAATAAATCTAAAAAGGAGGAAGAAAAACCAGAAGAGTGTGATGACTTCTAAAGCCAAGAAGGAAAGACGGTTCAGAATGGGGGTGGTTAATAGTATCAGGAAGGAGGTTGAGGACAGAGAAAACAATGAGGGAACTGGAGAATTCAGAGACCTTTCTGTCTTTTGACAGTCATTTTAGGAATGAAAGCCAGGCTGCCAGAGGTGGAAGGGTAGAGGGCACGAAGAATGTGTAGGCATCCAGTGTAATTATTTCATGAAATTCGACAGTGAAGAGAAGACAGAAGTAAGATGAAGCTAATGGAACAGGAGTCTCGAGGAAAGTTTTGTTTGGTGTAAGGATTTGGGGAGACTCAGCAGATTTATCAGTGCATGGCAAAGAGCCAGTGAGGTAGAAGAGATTTTTGGATTATCCAAAGTGGAAAACAAAATATTAGGAGCAAAGAGGAAAAAGGCAATGTGCCATCTTTCCTGGGAGGCTTTAGCTTCATACCTGATAACATGTCAACATCACTTTAAGATTGCAAAACACTCTTCTGTGACCTTCATTCCAATTCACGGCATGTACCTTAATCTCTCTCTCTCTCTCTCTCTCTCTCTTAAAAAAAAAAGATGAGCTCAGATAGATTGGTCAGGTCTTTCAAATAAGTTTTTCATTGACGAAAGGCACTGCTGTATGACTCCGGGTCTAATCTGTTCAATAAGTATGAAGTTCATTATTACATAACTTGGGTTACTATCTTTGACTGCTTAGGGGAAAAAATGAGAGCTGCTAGGAATTGCATCATGGGTCATCACAGATGAAAAGACCTTGTCTGTCATTGAGAACAGGCTTCTGGCAGAGAAGGAAATGCTCAGAAAAAAGACCTCAGGTCTATACATACTCTGGAGGGAGGGGGGAGGCAAGATATTTTGTGTATTCTGGGTGCAGGCAACATAGTATAATGGATGGAGAGATGGGCCCATGGTCAGGAAGACCTAGATTCAATCCTCACTCCTGATACACACTAGCTCTTTGACACCCTGGGCAAGCCAATCTACCTCTTCAGGCTTCAGACAGCTCTCTAAGATTTCTCTAATCTAAGTAAATGCTCTTATTGACAGACTTACTGGGTATATATGTTTTACAGTTGCTTCTTTAGACATGGTTTATTACCCAGATTAAATGTAAGTTCCTTGAGGGCAGGGGCTGTTTCATCATTTTGTTTTTTATGCACCCAGTGCACAATATAATGCCTGGCACACTGGAGATGTTTTTATAGGGATGTAGAATTGTAGAATCAGATCTGTGAGGGACCTTAGAGCTCCCCAAGTCCAAGGAGCACATTTTACAGGTGAGGAAACTGAGGCCTGGGACTTGGCTAGGATTGCACAGCTAGTGAGTGTCTAAGGTGCCATTCAAGCAGAAGGCTTTCTGATTCCCAAGCCCAGTCCCCTTTCTCAGCTCACTGAATTAAATCTAAGCCATAGTCAGGTACCTATTTTCACTGATGGAAAGAGTTCCCACGTCAGCAGATAGATACCAGTTCTGATGAAATGATACATTCTTGATGCATTTGCTTGTATTTTTCAGATGGCAGATTTAGATCTCAAAAAGCCATCCCACGCACATCCCGCTACTCAGCAGGGTAGTAAATATTATCAGCGGCAGAGCTCCCAGAATGACCTCAAACCAATATGTCAATTTGCATGTCTGCTGCTCAGCCAGCTGCATAGGCCAGTCACTAGACTCCAGTTTCTCCCCCCCTTCGCCCCTCCCAAACATCTCGGAGTTTCTTTCCCAAAGATTGATCCTGGGAATTATTATAAAAACGGGGAGTGTTAGATGGGCTCATAATTGTGATCCTCTGCTTCCTAGGAGATAAAAACTCTGTCCCCCTCTGTGTTCCTTAGGAGGGTTTTCTTCTTTTTTTCTTTTTCTTCTTCAAAAATGAGCAATATTTTTAATTTGTCTCTCTCTGAGATCACTGAGCCAGGATGACTAATCAGGCTTATTTCTAAGTATTCTAGTCATCTTTCTTCTTATTGATGTCCTTCCTGACCCTAGAATGTCAGTTTTATTTTTTTATTCATAGCTTTAGAACCATCATTTTATGTTCAAGGCAGCCAGCCCCAGCTGGGAAGCTGAAAGCCAAGCCAGTTACTATCTTCCCCACCTGCCCTCCAACTATTAATCCAACCCTAATCTTATCTTCTTTACTATTATTATAAAACCCAGCAATTTCTGCAGGAACACTTAGAATTCAATTCAATAAACATTTATTAAGGACTTGCTGAGTGCCATTACCTTATACTAAACAATTGGGTTTCAAAATAAAAATGAAGACGGCATTTGCCTTCATGGAGCTTTTGTTCTGCTTTTAATGCTGTTTAGTTGTTTCAGTCCTGTCCAATCCTTCGTGGTTCCATTCAGAGTTTTCTTGGTAAAGATCCTGGAGTGACTTGTCATTTCATTCTCCAGCTGACTTTACAGATGAGGAAACTGAGGCAAACAGGGCTAAGGGACTTGTCTCGGATCACACAGCTACTGAGTATCTGAGGACAGATTTGAATTCAGATCTTCCTGACTCTTTGATCTGCTAGTGGGCAATCTTGCCACTTTCAAATTAAGACAATATATCCTATTATCTAATGGGATATTGGCTGGACCTGTGATTTTGTTGGTTTAGGAACTCCCAAATAAGGAAACTCCCTTCACCAATGGACCTTTTTTTACAACTTAAAGAACAATAGTACCAAACTCGAATGCAAATTGGGCCTTCGAAACCTACATAAGAGCTGCCTATCAACTTGGAAAATCACATTATCTACTTTTTATTTTATTTACATTTAATTTGTTAAATATTTCGCAATTACATTTCAATCTAGTCCTGCCATAATCAGGAGCTTTGTGGTCATTTGTTTGACACCTCTGGCACAGAGAGGTTAAGTGTTTTACCTGGGATTATGTAGCTAGGATACTTCATTATTCCTTTGAGCACAATAGTATTCCATCACCAACAGATACCACAATTTGTTCAGCCATTTCCCAGTTGAAGGGTATCCTCTCGTTTTCCAGTTTTTTTGCCACCACAAAGAGTACAGCTATAAATATTTTTGTACGAGTCTTTTTCCTTATTAAGCTAGCATATTTCAAAGGCAGAACTTGAACCCAGGTCTTTAGGTCTTTGTCTACCTCTCCAGTCTACCTCATACTGGCCAATGGTATGGGCTAAAAGATAAACATTAAACTGACATCAACCTCCCCATTTTTTGTTGTTGTTATTTTTTTAATACCATCACAGGCATCTATAAGAAGTCGCAGACTTTGTAAATGAAGGGGAAATGTTGAGGAGAAGAGCCCAGAGCATCAGCTAAAAATGGACGTGAGATTTGAAACTTGTCTCCTGTGTTTGGGAGCATTTTTTAATTTGTCCCTCCTCCCCCAACACATTTCTGAGCAGAGAGCAGACCAGTGAAGGCTGTGGAAGTGAGCCTTCAGCTTTGCTTTCAGATTTCATAAAAGAAAGGACAGATTTTCACTGCAAATTAGAGCAATTGGACTAAATGATAGTCTATTAATAAAGCAGTGAACAATTTCGTTTCTTTCCCTGCCGCGTTAAAATATCGAGCTGCTGTCTGCTCTTCAATGGGGTTCTCTAGTGTGAATTTCCCAATCCAGGATTCCTGTCAGAGGTTCCGATGCTGTTAGCTTGTCAGTTGGGCTTCCTGGGAACAACTCCGATACAAACGCAGTGACGTCTTTGGGATTGGAGGTTATGGCAGTCTGGGCTCTTTTGCGCAATGGGTTAGATGTCCACTAAGGGAAGATATAACCCAGGAAGAAGTTGTTGGGTAGAAATTTGGTATGGTGAAAACAAATCATAAAAGTACTTTTATGTCAGGGTAACATGTCTGCCTCCTCCCATCTCAGAATTAGTTTTTGTTCATGCCAAGAAGGGACTCCCCCTTCTCAGGCTTCGCAACTCATTATCAAGTTTGAGAAGCATGGCAGTTGAGTTGTAAGAGCCAATGGAGAGTTTGTATAAGTGGCAACTCGTAGTCCTGCTGGGGACAAGAGTCTTTCTTTCACTTTTAGTTTTCTCTTGGGAGCATTCAAAAACAAGGAGAACAGCCTAGGTTTCTAGGCTGGTGTTCTTTGGAGTGGACCTTATTTCTCTGGCCATAGTTCTGGACCTAAAGTCAGGAAAACTTGAGTTCCAAACTGGTCCCTGGCACTGGCTGAGTCACCCCGGGCAAGTTACCTAACCTTATTTGTATCCGTTTCCTCATTTGTAAAATGAGCTGGAGAAGGAAAACATTCTGGCATCTTTGCCAAGAAAACCTCAAATAGGGGTTTGGGTTTTTGATATTGTTAAAATGATTATTCTCTTACAACAAAGACCAATATGGAAGTATGTTTTGCATAATGATATATGTATAATTCAGATCAAATTATTTACCATCTCTGAGAGTGGGGAGAGCAGTGAGGGAGAGAAACAATTTCAATCTGATAATTTTGGAAAATGTATGTTGAAAACTGTTATGGCAGTTTTCAATTGGGAATTGAATTGGGAATTGGGAAAATAATTGGGAAAATAAAAGATCATTGAATATAAATAAAGAAAACCACAAATCGGGTCACCAAGATTGAGTCACTGAAATGACTCAATAACAACATCAACAGAAAAAGAAAGGAGAATAAGAACATTTTAATGAGACTCGGTCATGGCAGAGCAGGGTAATTTGGGGAGGTTGGCTACTTGAGTGGATTTTCTAGGTATATATATATTTGTGTTTCCTGCATTCTTCTGTATTATAAGCTGCCTAAGACCTCAGGGAGGGAAGGGAAAAGGAATAAACATTCATGAAGCACCTACGATGTGCCAGTCTCCACGCTAAGAGTTTTATAAATATACAAGGTCTTGGTCCTTTCTTGTTGCATTATTTATGTGTAGTATGAAAATAAGGCTCTATTTGGAATCAGAGAGAACCAGTATTTGGGTCCTACCTCCTATACTTCTTACCTATATGACCTTGGATGAGTCACTTCAACTCCAAGGGGTCTTGTTCCTCCATCTGTTCAAAGAAGACCAATTACAGACATCATGAGGGTAATGTCTTGACTTCTTGTGGATTTAAGTGAGGCAGAGTTGCACAGTGCCATCAACCTCACTCTTTCTCCCAGAGTCATTCAAGTCCAGTGACAAGAGAAAAAGCTGATGGCTGGTGATGTCCCAGGATGCAGTGGATGACCTTGGCATCTTTAATGTCTAATCAAGATCTCAGCTCTCCACCATCTGATTCAGATCCCTTCATGACTATCAGAACAAATTATTCCCATTCTGCTGGTGGGAAGTCTTCACACGCCTGGGATAGACACCCCCTAACTCACCAATGAGTTTTGAGGTCTATCGGTTACCTTCAACCTGGTTTAGCCAATCTGCTAAGATGGTCTTACTAGAGGTTGGCACCTATGCCTGCTGTAGCTTCTTGGAGCCATAGGGGAGGATTGGGTGAAAGGTCAGTGAAAAGAACTATTATTTCCAGAATACCCCAAACTCCATGGGATATATTTGCTGCAAAGGTCTACGATCAATATGTAAGACTCACCTAAAACCAAAAAAGCAATCAGGGTTTTTTAAATTTAAATTTTAAATTTCAACTTAATTTAATTAAAAATTCAAATTTAAATTAAAAAATTTAAGTTTTTCATTTGATTTAATTCAATTGATATTTATTTTTGGAGGTAAAATAAACACCTAGATCACAGGATCTTTAAATGAGATTAAAAAGTAAAGTGCTTTATCCATTTTAACCAGTTTATTGAGCATCTATTGTTTTGTGACACTCAATGAAAGAGGCCAAGTTAGAGATTTCAGCTTTACAACAAGGGATTTTTTCGAGTTATTGTTGTGGGTTTTGTTATGAGCCCCTTTGGTAGTCTGGGAAAGCCAGCGGACCTGTCCTCCGAGATATTTTTAAATGCATAAAATCAAATACACTGGATTATAAAAGAAATCAGTGAGATTAAGATAGTTTATAGAAAGCATGACAGGATCAGGGGTGACCTGGCAGCAGGTATAATAACTATAGTAATTTTGAAATAGCAATAAGCAAAAATGATATTTCCAGATATCTGCAACAATTGTATATGTATCTGTCATTTCTTTTGATAAGAAAGTCACAGGTACTGCTGAGACTGCTATGGTTTGCTGGAGACACTCACAATTGGAGGAGGAGCTACATTTCTGGTAGTGAGGGTCATGAAAGGAAAGATGTCAGATTTTCCTGATACAATGGCACAAACCCCAAGCATTGGATTAAGAAACCCTGCTTTAGAGACTGAGCTCCTGGAGGGGGAAACGACTGACTTCTAGGCAGCTGTGCTCTATGGTGCCCAGCGGGCACTGACCGATGGCATTTATGTGCATGCCATGGCCCATCTGTAGAATATTGCTTCTTTGCAGATAGGCATGTGTGCTTGGAGACTGCCCAGTCAGTTAGTTATAGCCCAATTTGGAGAAATGATTGCCATCCAATTAAAGCACCCAACATTTTTTAAGTGCTGGCTATATAATGAGTAGAAGTTGAGGTATGCAAATATTGAGGGAGCTGTTTGGTGACTTGAATAATGAATAAAGCAAACTTAGTAGAAGATGCTTAGAACTTTAGAAACTTTGCTTTGATGAGAGAAAGGGGGAGGGAGGAGGAGAACTAATTCTACTAGGGACTTGTTCAGGGATTTGTTCCTTCTGCTTAATTTAAATCCCAACTAATAGTCTTAATGGTTTTTAATGGCCCTAAATGGTTCTCTAAATAGGGCAGGGCTGACCAGGGCAATTTCCTCACTTTTAGGAAGCTCACATGGCTCCAAGATGTAGCAGTTCCATGAATGAGACTAGATTTGCAGGCAAGGGACCTGGGTTTGAATCCTGACTCCGTCCCTTAATATCTATTTGCTTTTCCTTTCTGGATTTCTGATTCTTTACATATAAAATGAAAGGTTTGGACCAGATGATCTCTCAGATTCTGTTCTTTGACGTCAGAGCTTCTTTTGTTCCGTTTTTCTTGTCTTTTCTTCCCTTTCCCATTCCCTCCTCTCTTCTCCTCTTCTCTTTTCTTTCTTTTTTCTTTCCCTTTCCTATTCACATCACCCCTTAAGCAGTGCCATCCCCATCTCCCCCCGCCCCCCCCCCGTTGCCATATTGATGCCAGACTTGATACGAAAGCTTTATTGCTTTTGCTGCCCAGAACTCTCTGGAGCTCAAACATTTAGTTCATCAGCTTCAGTCTCCCCACCAGCAGGGACTACAGGCATGTACCACCACATCTGGCATCCCATTTCTACCTCCATTAGATATGCTAGGCCCCCTCAAAAATATTAATTTTTAAAATAATATTTTTTCCCTCTATTACATGTAAAAACATAAAAACCTTAATTTGATAAACTTTCCTGGTACAGCGCTTATTTAATTTTAAAATATGATAATACCAAGTCTAGGCTCCAAAAGAAAAGAAACAGTGCCCACAGCCAACTCTGACTCTATTCTTCCTCATTTTCTACTTCCATCTTTTCCCAGCTCTGGAGAATCTCCTGGCTTTTTAAACTAAGCTACTTACTGCCTCCATCAGCTTTGACCACTGGGAGTGCATATCCCCCATGTATACCCGCTGAGGTATAGTGGTATCTACTGCTTTCTATAAGCCAACCTTCATGTCTTAAATGAATCCAATCATGGAATCCTTTGGGGACTCGTATGTATTGGTGAAATCTGCCAATGTTGGTTTGGTCATTTGGGGGCTTGTAGAATGCCTTTGGGATAAAGGGCCAGAGCTGAATTTTTTTTTTGAAAATAGAAAAAGAACTGTTTTGTGCCAAATAATCTCCAAGTTTAATATTTGAATTTTACAATTAAATTTAAATTATTTTAGGTTTTGCATTCCTAGAGAATGTTGTATTGACAATTTTAGAAGACAGTGTCTCTAGAATCAGAAAATTTCCCATCAGATTCTAATCATGTCACAAGCTCTGGAGATGACCATCTAGAAAACATTGCCCTAGACAGATCCACACATGGTTATATGGACCATTTTAATAAGAAACTAAAGCAGATGAAAACAATCCAAGTACAAACAGGAACATGTGAGAAATGGCGATGTTCCTTCCTCATCCTTCCAGAGGAGAAAGAGCGCTGCTAAATATGAGTTTTTGAACTGACCTCAGGCTGAGCAAAGTTCTTGAAACTGTGAGCCTAAGGAAGGAAGTTGGTTGGCATCACTTCCAAGACTGGTGACCACGTTGAGGACTTCCCAACATGGGTCTCCTAGCCGTATTAGTTTTTGTGGGGCCAAACATCTTTCTCTCTGAGGCACGACTGCTCATTATTTCCTCTGGGGTTTCCCTTAATCCCTGGACCCACAGTGAGGAGGACAATTTCTCTATTATTAGGTCATCATCTGCTTACATCTCTTGACCCTTTTGGAGATCTCTATGACTGGGACTTCTGAAAGTACGGTTCTGACCTTTGAGCTATCTATTTCTTTTCTCTTCAATTTGTTGGAATTATATTTACTAGTTAGTTGTCAGACCTTGAGTCAAGAAAGTAAATGATGATGGGCCTTCTGCTTACTTTGAGCTAGTCAGGCTTTTTCTTAGTAGTGGTTCTGTGATCTTTTAGGATAGCAAATCCAAAAGTTTTTTGCTGAACCTATTTGAGTTACATCAGCTCTATCCATCTTCCAGAGGACTCTGGTTCTTCTTTTTTCCTTTTTTTTCCCCCAAGCCCTTACCTTCTGTCCTGGAATTAATATTATGTACTGGTTCCAAGGCAGAAGAGCAGTAAAGGCTAGGAAATGAGGGTTAAGTGACTTGCCCAGGGTCATACAGCTAGGAGGTGTATGAGGCTAGATTTGAACCCAGGGCCTATCAATCCAATGAGCCACCTAGCTGCCCCCAAGGCTCTTCCCTTTTTGAAGGCCAAGTTTCCTTTTGGGCCACCAGTTAAAGTTCTTGGTCTCTCAGGGATACTATAGACTCAAAGCTTATTAGGCTCACTAGAGTTGATGGGCATTTCCCAACTAAGCTAGGTTAATCCATTCTGCCCATTTTCCCACATTCTGACCTTGATGAATCATAACTCAGCTACCCTCCAAGAGAAGACTGGTTTTCTAAGGTCACATAATTGCAGTTTTACAATAATAATCAACAAATGTGGCTATAGTTATGTCAGCCTGAATTTTTTTCTCCTTAACCAAATTTTCAACTAAATAGGAAATTGTTATTCTCACTTAAAAATTGTTAAAGCAATACATTTCTTAAAAATGATGGGCATTTTTTATAATATAGCCACTTAAGCCTTTTTTTAGTGTTTGTAAAGCACTTTTCATATATTGTCTCATTTAAACCTCAAAACTCAGGGAGGTAGGTGGCCCACGTATTTAAGTGTCCATTTTGCAGATGAGGAAAGCAAGGCTGAGCACAACAGGTATACAGGCAGCAGTATTAGAGGCAGGACTGACAATAACAACATCAATGTCCTGTGGCTGCTTAAAAAAATATATCTCTCCCTTCCCTTTAATTCCTTTTCGATCCATCCCCAATGTTTCCTTGTACCAAAGGTGATCTGTTAGCCATGTCTGACAGTCTGAACCCCATTCTGCAGCGGTAGGATGTGAACGTGGGTCTTCCTGATGCCAAGACCTGCTCTAATGGAAGGAGGTAATGGTAGAGTGCTAGGCTTGGAGTCAGGAAGACCTGAGTTCAAATCTGGGCTCAGACACTTCCTAGCTATGTGACCTTGGGCAAGTCACTTAACCACTGTCTGCCTCAGTTTCCTCAAGTGTAAAATAAGGATAATAACAGCATTTACCTCATAGGGTTGTTGTAAGAATCAACTAAGACAATATTTATAAAACACTTAGCATAGTGCGTGGCAAATAGTAGGTGCCTTATAAATGCTTATTTCCCCTCATCTGTCTTCTTTTTGGATTTGTTCTTAGTTTAAAAAAAACTGAAAAGAAGAGATTAATTAAAACTTCTTTAAACTTGAAGAAAGCTACAAAGATGTAGGAAATGTAATTGCTTCATGTAATTGAATAACAATTCATGAAAAGGTTTCATGTCTTAATTACAATAAAATACTTATTTGCCTTACACACAGATGTAACATTTACATAATAATGGCACCCGTGGGGAAGGAAGAATGGTGTTTTTTTTAAGTTCTAGCTGATTTTTCTTTGGGAGGGACAGCATAACAGAAAAGGAGCTATGACATGAGGACTGGAAGCTTTGAAGCATTTCTTAGAAAGACGGGCTTTTCAGAAAACTATTTCAAAGAATCCACTTATGGAACAATACTTTAATCATTTACAACCAGGTCAGATTAAGGCAAAAGTATGAACTTTAGATACTTCTACCAAATGATGGCCTTGGCTTCTCCAGAGGCAGCTGCTAGGTAGCACCGTGGATAAAATACAGCATGTGCGGAGTTCAAATTCTACATCAGATCCTGTGTGACCACTGGCAAATTATTTTAACTGGTCTGAGCTTCAGCTTTCCCCTTCGTAAAGTGGGGGTAATGATGGTTCCCAGGCTTGTGGTGAGCCTCAGATGACACAATGGGATGCTTTACAACCCTTTTCTTTCCCCAGTAATGTCCGACTCTTCATGACCCCATCAGGAGTTTCCTTGACAAAGGCACTGGAGCAGTTTGCCATTTCCTTTTCCAGCTCATTTCCCAGAAGAGGATAGTGAGGCAAACAGAGTTAAGTGACTTGTCCAGGGTCACACAGCTAGTAAGTATCTGAAGCCATATTTGAACTGAGGTCCTCCTGACTCCATGTCTGCTACTCTGTCCACTTTGCCTCTTCGCTGGTACCTCAAGGTGCCTTATTAATGGTAGCCATCATTATGACAGTTACTGCTGATGCTAAAGTCTGAGAATACAATTTGGGAATCCAAGGAAGCCCCACTGGACCTCAGTGTCTCTGAAGCCACTAGTTTTTTCATGATAAATGAGTAAGATTGACCCATAAATAAGCTTTGGATCTGAGTTCAAGTTCAGTGACCTTTACTTTGTTACCTTTTATAATACAAAATACTATATTACTAACTTGCGTTTATAGTGTAGGCTCTTCTTAATGTACGTGTCATCTCCTTTAAATGGACTGTAAGCTTTTCCAGGGGAGGGACTGTTTCATTTTTGAGTTCCTTAAGTGACATGAATGATTATTAAACAAAAAAACCCCAATACAACAGCCATAGCTTACCTTTCATGGGGAGGGACAGTATAAGAGAAATACAACTCTCAGCCCAGAGTCAGGAAGACCTCAAGTCTTTCCTCAGATACTTAGTTTAGTTCTGGGACCGATGACTTCTAGCTGCCTCAGTTTCCTCATCTCTAAATGAGAATGATCATAGCATCTACCTCCTAGGATCAAATCAAATGAGATTTCAGGAGCATAAATTTTAGAGCTAAAGACTTTCAGAATGATCAAACCTAAGTCTCTCTTACCTCCCAAGTCCAGTACTCTGAGCGCTCTAACCTATATAAAGGAAGTCTTGCATATTAGCTCTATAAGTGGTGGTTAATATTATTACTATTATTTTTGCCTTTGTATCAGTCCTGCCCCCGAATTCTTGCACACCTTAAAGACTAATAGAAATGCTATTGATTATCATTACTTTCTCTCTCTCTCTCTCTCTCTCTCTCTCTCTCTCTCTCTCTCTCTGGCCCAGAACAGGCAGTTAATAAGTGGTTGTTGATTGATTGGCTATTTGATAAGTAAGTAATGAAAAGTGAGAAGTTAATTGCCACTGTCTGAACGAATAATGAATAATTGCTTGTCCTGAGTGATGCTGCTTAAGGGCTCTCGTTTAGATATTTCTCTGTAAAATGGATTTATGGTTTTTAATGCCCCTCCTCCCACCCTGTTTCATTTTGACTTTTGTGAAAATGCTTTAACTTTGCCTTGACTGGTCAATTAGACGCTAGGAACCACATTCTATCACACAGTCAGTCTTGATAATTACTGAGTGCTTCTTCTATGAATGGACGTCTAAGAATGTAAGATGTAGATGCCAATTAAGATGGTCCAGGCATGAGGTGACATTGGAGTTCAGAGAAGGCACAGGTCCCTGCATTCTGGACTGGACTGGTCTAGGATGGGCTGGACTGGCCAAGTCAGACTTTATAGGGAACAGAGGATTAGAGATGAACTTTGAATTTCTTTATTCCCCAACAGTATAATGCACACATTGAGCAAGTAATAAATAATGGCTGAATATCATTAAATAATTCCATTACTTCATTCTGCAAACATATTAAATACTTCGTAAGGCTCTCTAGCAGATGTGGATTTTAAAATTAATATATAAGAACAAAGTATTATGTTTCATAAATTTTTATTAATTATAAACTAACATAAAAAAACTAGAGTGAAAAGGTACTAAACTAACCTCAGCCTTGTTCCTGAAGAAGAGAGGAAGAGGGAGGAGCTACAGAACTTATAAAAAAAAAAATAATGTGACCATGCAAACATGGAGGCGCAGGAGAGATAAAAGGGAATTTTGGAAAATATTAAGGGACTTCTGGGGGATGAAGTCGGAGGTTCAAAAATCTCCATTTATACACACCTCCCCTGTGATCCTTTGGGAAACCAGTCTCCCCAGTGGATCATGAAAATATAATCAACTTAAAAATTGCAATAATTTATGGATAAAACAACAAAATCAATGATTACTACATTGACAAAAAGCTGATTTGGGGGCAGTCCCCTTTGGCATAAAAGTATACATTCAAAACAAATGCATTCAACCCCCCATAGTTCAATTTTGCATCCCAAAGTTCAATCTGGATTTTCTGGTGCAGCATGTGGTCTCTGCAGGCATCTTCATGGTACCTTCTTCAAATAGTTCGTCTTCTGGATTCTGGGAGGTAGCAAGTTTCTTATCCTAAAATTGCTCAAATTCAAATGAAAGTTCACAACAATAACATAGTCCCCCCTGAGGTGGATAATAACACAGGGATCACTCATAGATGCATGGCTGAGGTATGAGGTATGTAAGGGGTGAAATGGGGTTTTGATTGGGTGAATATTAAAAGGTTAGGTCACCAGGGAATTGAATAATTATCAATCCCCAATTAAAGAATATCCTCAAGTCAAAATGACTTTTATGGGAGTTTATTTACAAATGAGAAGAGAGAGAAAGTAAGAAATTTAGAGAGAGGATAAGGTAAGATAAATAACCTGACAAACTAAATGATTTGCTTAGGTCCCTGGTTTAACCAAAGCAGATCTAACTAGTCCTCAGTTGGAAAAAGGGCAAGCCTAGAGCCAAGGGCCGAGGCCTGAAGGCCTGAAGGCCCCAGAAGCGTATGAAGCAAAAGCTTCAGTCACAGAGTCTCTTTTGAAAGGGAAGTTCCTTAAGGGAAGTTCAGGAAGGGTTAGTCTTTACACTCACCACATGGAATTCCAAGGACTCAGGGTCCAGGGCTTCTCCATGTCCAAGCAAAAACCAGAAGCCCACTGGCTCACTCAACTCTCTCTTTTTAAAGGGGCCTCTTTTGCATCACTTCCTGTGCCTTCCTCTTAGTTTACATGTCCAGTCACAACAGATGCTTTTCTTAGGACTGCCCAGGAGGCAGTCAGTAAATTCTGATTTGTTACTCACTAGCACAACATGGGTTACAGACCTTCTAACTTGTGAGTTAAAGTGAAGATGTAAACCTTTGGTGATTAAATCTAAAGATGGGCAGGGTAGATTTAATCTCATTATCACAGGTATATGAATCAATTTGCAAAAGAAATAAAAAATATCAAAAAATCCAATAAAAGAGAAAATAACTTGTAGATGAAATATAAAATATCAAAGTCTTAAGTCTAAAAAAATCTAAGTAAAGGAAAAATGAACTTATAACAGTTTCTTGAATCACAGCCCAATTAAAGTGATTTATGTAATTTATGTATTTATACACTTTCCCAATCAGTAGCCAGGACTACAGAAAGTTTGCCACACTATGAAAGATAGAAAAGGGTCTAGATTATAGGAGCCAGAATGGCAGCCAAAGTGAGGTGCTTGATGGGGTTCAAGGAAGTTCAGCCTCTGACATATGTCAAAACAGCTACGACCTCGAACCCCAAACAAGTTCAAGTCCTCTTGTCTTGTCTCAAAATTACATCAATCCCACTGGGATTGGTTTGATCTCTGTGACCTTGTGCTTAATAGGCACAATGTAATTGCTCTTTTTGTATTCTCTTCTTCTGGAATCAGACAGAATCATTAAGCAAAGTCCCATAATTTTTTAAAAAACAATCAATGGCATTATTCTATAGTTTAAAGCATTAATATTAGAACAAATGTACTTTAAACTTATATTACTTCAAAATCAAAAAAGAAAAAGACTAATATTGATTACATGTACTTCAAAGTATTCAAATACTATATTGCAAATACAAGGGGGAAAAATAAAAATGTTTTTAAAAAATAAAAAATATATAGCTTACAATCAGTGACATACTGTGTCAGCCAAGAAAAGGTAGAATACAAAGGTTCCTCATCAAAAAATGAGATCCATTTCCTTTTTAAACTTGACCATGATCCACTGTGTGAATTCAAACAATTTTCACAAAATAGCAGATTTATAAAAACAGTAGAACTGTAGATAAAGTATATTCAAATTAAGTACCAAATTACCAAAATTCACAATAGCCCAGTTATTGACAATAGCAAACAAACCCATGTTTATATAGGATTCACATGAGTTTATATATAGCCACTTGCTGTGTGATATTTTAAAAAACCTATGAACTTATGTATACTTGTCACAAATCTACAGATATAGGAAATCTTTCAACCTTTGCAGCTACTGATGAAAACTTATTTGGGGTCTAAAACATCACCAAGAATTTAGCTCTTTCTAGTAGAAGAGGAGAATAAGCTGAAGAGTTAAAACTATTAAATCATCCGTAAGCCACTTGCTACCTGGGGAATGCTCCCTCTTGGTACCATGCCCTAGGAACACCTTCCTAGCTCCTCTGGTATGAGACTGCTATATGTCTCATCCATTACATTTGTATAAATGTGGAGGTGGGGATATATAATAATCACTTCAGCTACTAAATGGAATTGTGATATTTAGCTCATTAAATTCTCCAAAAGTTCTACACAGGTTGTAACCAGTTTTGATGGAGTCCATCCACCATCATGTATGTGACAATTAGCAAAGGCAAAATGAAGAAAAGGTTGTATAAGCAACATGTGACCTTGATAGTTGCGAGGACAAATCCAGGATACATAAGACTTATGGGCTGTTACAATGATATTGATTAGATTAATACAAGTGAACTTGAAAAATTTAAACATTAAAGGAATCAGCAGTGTACAATTATATAAGCAAATGACAAGGTATAGGCAGTGCAGTCAAAAACCCTTTTACCAATTCCAGTAGACTTGTTTACTATCTTGAGGGGAGAAAACTGAAAATGATTAGCAAACAAAAAACTTCCAGATCTGTTTTAAGGTTTCTAACCCTCCCTTACATAAATCAATCATTCAGATTTCATTTGTCACCTATCCGAACTTCCTGAAACAAGCACTGAGCATAGTGTGGACAACCCTCATAATGGTTATGGTGTAGAGGCTGGGCAGACCAAAATGCCAAAGGGGTATGAGGAGATGAATTTCTCCCCTGAATCTTAAGATTAGTCAAGCTCTCAACTGTAAGGTATTCAATCATCACAAAAAACCCCAGGATCAGAAGCAAGAAAAGACACTCCAAAACTTTTAGGTTTCAGAGGTCTATAATGCTCTCTCATCTATCAGAATGGGAGCTGTTTGATCTAGGCAGACCAGGTCATGCTTTGTAACAAGTTTACTCCTTAAATAAAAGTTAAACAAAAGGACACCCTGACTAGAAGGTAAAGAGAACTTTTTTTAGAGGTTTTTTTGCTAAAGGGTTTTTTTAAGAGCTATTCTTCTGTGCTCTCTTCCCTAAGGACAAAACTGTGAGGGACAACAATAGTGTATTTGCATATGAAGGACTGGTTACCTCAGGTCAGGAGGAAAAGGGGGGAAAACATCAATCAGGCTTATTTTCCAAAACTGACTTCAAATCTACTGATTTGGGGTCTATTTGCCCTCAAAAGAAACTGTAGAGGAGTCCCCTTCTTGTGAAAAAAAAAATTCCTGATTTGAAAGTCTCTCTCAGCTAGAAGTCCAGGGTCAGCTTAAGACTTTGGCTTAAAAAATGGCTAGCGCAGGCTGGAAAACCCACTTGGGGCTGGGGAAGGGATTGGGGTGGAAAGATTTATACTTCACCAAGAAGGTGTTTCCAAACTCTAAACAGCTCTCAGACTTCCCAGCACATCTCAGCAATAGGGAGACTGAGGCGGTAGCAGCAGTGGCTGCAATGGCCCAAAAGCAGGCAGGCTGGGTGGCCTTCAAAAAACTTACTAACTTAACTGAAAATCACTCTTAAAAATATTTGAGAATTCTATCTTTTCGTGGTAAGCCAAAATGTGGATTTTAAAATTAATATACAAGAACTAAGTATTGTATTTTATGAATTTTTATTGATAATAAACTAACATCAAAAACTAGAGTGAAAAGGTACTAAACTAACCTCAGCCTCCTTCCTGAAGAAGAGAGGAAGAGGGAGGAGCTACAAAACTTATAAAACAATAATGTGACCATGCAAACATGGAGGCGCAAGAGAGATTAAAGGGAATTCTGGGAAATATTAAGGGACTTCTTGGGGATGAAGTCCAACATTCAAAGTCTACATTTTTACAAGTAGACTTTTTTTTTTTTTGTTCAGTAGACTTGGGTTCAGCTCCTAGCTTTGACTCTTAGAATCTTATGTAACAAAAAGCTACTTCCTCTCTGGAGATTCTTCATTTTTCTCTCTGTAAAATGGGGATAATGGGGAAGGAAGTAAGGAAGAGAGGGAGGGAGGAGAGAAGAGAGAGGTAGAGGTTAGTCTATTTATGAACAGAAAAACTCAACCAAGGAAACCAGCCAAAGTTGGGACCTAGCCTCTTCCTTCCCCCATGCTGATGTGTTTTTTGTAGTATTGATACCCTGATGCCTACCTTATAAAAGTGTCACACTAGAAATAGACAGGCATGAAAGAAGAGAAACCTTTCTGCAAGGCAAAGGGGAGCAGCCATGGCTGAAACAAATGGCGAGGGGAGGAGATGCTCAGGCTGGTTTGCTGGGATGCTTGACTCCAGATTGATGAAGGCATGAGCAATAAGAAACATTCCTAGAGCTGTCGGGAAGAGCGCCACAGGATGAGATCTGGAAGCCTCACACAGGAGGCTCTAACGAGGATGCTAACTGTCATAGCAAGTGGCATCGGGGCACAAAGAGAAGCCAAAGGAGAACTAATTGCACATCGTTATCTCCCAATTTATTGGAGCAGAAAAACCCCTTTCAATCCTAAAAACATCAAATCATTCAAGAAAGATGATCTTGTTCTGAAGCTCTGACTCAGGCGTGTAGAGCCATCACACATATCAAAGCTGGTCTTGTTTATTGTTGTGTGTTTATAAAATGTGCCAGGGCTTCCCTTCAGGCCCCTGGGCTTGTACACACAATCCCACTATTAAAGCGGGCACAGTTCCCTGATTCTCTTGCTGGGCTCACTTTCTTATCTGTGACTCTTTCAGTCCCTTTCTATACCATTTACAGCTCTTCATTGCTGCTAAGTTATTTATTTTTTTTGCTTGCTCATTATTCTTTATTTGTTATTCTCTCTCCCTATCCCCCTTCTTCTCTTTTTTAGCTTGCAAAATAGCATCCTGTCTCCTTTTGCCTGTCTTTTATGGGCTCACCATGATTGGTCTCTGTGCCCAGGCTCCGTTTTCATCTCTTGCTTCGGTTTTCCTTGGACAGGCATTGGATTGTCTCCTCAACACCATCCCCTCCTCCTGCCCTCTCAGTGCCTGCCCTGTCACCCTCTCACCACCAAAATCTCTTTGTGCTTTATTTTTTCCTAGCTGAGGTAGCCTCTGCCTCCACTCTCCTAGGCCTAGTGAGTAATTAGCGTGCTGGTCAAGTTTCAATTAATCTACAAAAGCAATTCAAATGCTGTCTCAATACAGTGGAAAGAACATTGGGTCTGAAGTCAGAAGACTTGGGTTTAAATCTTGCCTCTGATGATACCTGTGTGACCCTGGACAAGTCATTTAATTTCTCTAGGCCTCAGTTTCCTCATCTGAACAAAGAAGGGATTTATCATCTGAGATCTCCTTTATAAAGTGGAAGAAGGGGTCTCCCCCTTGCTCATCATCTCAGTGAGTTGGATTCCGTGGCTTCTCAGGCCCCATTCAGCTTTAGATCAGAGATTCTGACTCCCCCACTTACTAGCTGTGTCACTTAGGGCTGGCCTCAGTTTTCTGAGACAACTAAAGTACTGGACTAGATGGCCTCTAAGATCTCTTCCATATATCCATATATATTCCTTATATATTCCATATATATACATATATATATATTGCATATATCCAACTTTGTTTTTAAATTTTAGTTTTTGTAACAGATTCTCTGCTTCCTCCCACCTCTCTTCCATCTAGTAAGAAAGCAAGAAATATTATTTTCTTGTTCTCATTTTTCAGTCATATCCAACTCTTTATTATCCTATTTGTGATTTTCTTGGCAAAGATCCTGAAGTAGTTTGCCGTTTTTATCTCCAACACATTTTCTGGATGAGGAAACTGAGGCAAACAGGGTTAAATGACTTGCTCAGGGTCATCCCACTAGTAAACATATGAGGCCAGTCTTCCCAATTCTAGGACCAGCACTCTACCCACTGAGCCACCTAGCTGCCCAGGAAATGTGATCCATACCCTTTATACATATGACATTATGCCAGACCTATTTCCCCAATAGCCATGTTGCAAAAGAAAAAAAAGAGAAAAATAAAGTGAAAAATATGCTTCAGTCCGCAATCAGAATTTATCAGTTCTCTGGGAATAGACAGCATTTTTCATTGTGAATCATTTGGAATCATTCTGGATAATTGTATTGATTAGAGTATATCTATGCTCTTATTTAATGATTCTCTCTCTTTCTTATTAAATATTTCAGGGAATGTTGTGTGGTTTTGCATCTTAGACATCCTGTTGGAGGAGAACCTATAAGAGTGATCTTTGCTGAAACAAATAAAAGTTTAAAAAAATCATAATTAAGAAATTGCATGTAGGTGCTTCATGTAAAGGTATCCCTTCCACATGCTGGGAGTGCCCTGTTAATTAAGAGTCAATTAGGGGAGGAAAAGGCTAAGTGTCTTGCTTATGACCATATAGATAAGTGTTAGAGACAGAATTTGAAGTAAGATTTTTCCAGTGATCAGGAAAAATGGTTGGTCCTTCCCTCATACCAGAGAAGATGAATGATTTTTTTTTCTTTTTCTTTCATGGGATGATTATGGTACCTTCTATGAATTTGTGAGTTACTCGTCTTTTCAAGATATCTCTTCATTTCTGTCTTTTGTATGTTATCTGCTGGTTTTCATGTTCTCTTTGCAAACTTCAACTTTTTACTTATTTCTAAAAAAAAGGAAATTGTATATATTTATATTAAAAAGAGAAGAAACATTGATACTATATAGTACTATACGTATATTTTAGGCATTTCTGAGTTTCTGAACTTTTTCTGTATCATCTTCTGGCCTTTGTGTCACCTGTGGCTTCCACAAAACTCCCCCCAAATTCCCATTTAATCTCTTATGCCATGCTTCAATATATCGAAACCACAATGGGGAAAGTTGTGACGTGAACGAGATGCCTGCATTTTCTCTGCTATCCAGTTGCTAAGTTACCTCAGCTTTAAATCTATGATATGATATAATCCATAATCCATGTGGCCTTAAATCTTTATCCTCTGATAAAATTCTTTGATTTTCCAATAAATGAATGAGCAGTAATTAATTTTTACAGGCACACTGCCGTGAAAAAATATGCTAGCTTTTACGATGGCTTCATGGTAAAACTTCAACTTGATCTATCTCTGATTTTATTGTGGTTGGTCCCCCTTCACTGACTGTAATCCTTTGCTTGAAGGTTTGCAAATATTATACCATTTCTTTTACAAATATTATCAAATTTGATCCTCATAACAACCACCATGGGAGGAAAGGTCTATCATTATTCTCATTTCACAAATGAGGAAATTTAGGCCTCGGTGGGCACCTCTGTATTATCCTAATTTTATAGGAAAACACTGGCTTTTGATGTTGATTTCGTTAGCTTATGATTTGGTGTGTGGGTCTGGACCTATGATTTTGATGATGTGGTTTTCGATGATAAAGACCCGGTTTGGAAATGCCTCCCACCGATGCAAATTGGAAACATCCCTAATTTATGTTTTTAGAGAGTTAATTTAGGTAGGGGAAGGCTAAGTGTCTTGGTTATGGCCATACAGATAAGTGTTAGAGGCAGAATTTGAAGCGGGGTTTTCCAGAGACCAAGACCAGGACCTTATCCACTATGCTATCCTGTCCCTCATTTCACTTCTGTAGGTCTCAGTTTCCCTACTTTAATCAGTCAGCAAGCATTGATAAGTACCTAGTGCCTAGGTGGCACAATAGAAAAGACTTGGAAGACCTCAGTTCAAATCCTGCCTAGACAGTTATGATAGTGTGATCATGGGACAGTCCATAAAGTCTTGGACTCAATTATCTCATCTTTGAAATGAAGATAACACCTACCTTACAAAAGTGTTGAAAGGATCAAGTGAAATGGTATTTGTAAAGACATTTGAAAACTTTAATGACCTCTATAGTTGTGCCAGGTACTGCCCATGGCACTGGGTGGGAATGCAGAGGCAAAAATAAAACAGGGAAGAAATGAAGGTATTGGACAATATCATCGCCATGGTTCCATCTGAATCTAAATCTATACTCCTCTAATATTGCAACATAGGGCAACTAGGTGGCACAGTGGATAAAGTACTGGGCTTGGAATCAGGAAGACCTGAATTCAAATCTGGCTTGAAACACTTACTAGCCGTGTGACCTTGGACAAATCACTTAATCCCATTTGCCTCCATTTCTTCATCTATAAAATGAGCCAGAGAAGGAAACAGCAAACCTTCTCTATTATCTTTGCCAGGAAAGTTCCAAATGGACTCACAAAGAGTTGGACACAACTGAAAAAAGATTCAACAACAACAGCAACAATATTGTGACATATCACCAAACCCTCTTGGGTCCTCTCCAATTTGGTGCATGAACGTAGAGCATTCATGCAGCTGACTTAACCTTGAAGAACTGGAGGGTCATCTCCACCCCATGACAGAGCAGCAAAGGAAGACTTTCCAGGAAAATTTGTCCCATGTTTTTCCCAAATGTAGAATAAGGTAATTGCTAGGGGAAACTTTTGCATCTTTCCTGTACTCTGTTCTTGACATTGTTGCTCTTTTATTCCTTTAATAGTGACGATTTTGTTATTTTTTCTTTGGCTACAAAATAAGAAATTGCTCTTCAGTTGAATGGGGGAAACCATGTATCCAACAGCCTCCCTTTCTTGAAGATAATCTCATGTTATAACATACAGTCATGTTGGAGAGTTTAGGTGGCTGAATGCGAGAAGCCATTCCATGGTCTTCTAACTAAATTAGCTCCTGATGGTACTTTGGATTTCCATAGTGTATTTTGTTTTGTTTTTCCACGTGGTTCCATAGGCATTGTGTCCTCAGACAAGTCAGGGAAGTCAAGCCAGAGATGAAAAGGTTTGCTTTGAATGACACTTTCAATTCTCTTCTATTCAGTCTCATTTTAGTTCTCAGAACTGTTATCTCTATCATTTAACCACAAGGTAAATGGGTCAAATAGCCTGCCAGTTGGGGGAAGATAAGGGCTGGTTGGAAAGCTTGAGGAAGATGGCAGCTTAACCCCTTTGATGAAAGTGGTGTCTGCATTGAGCAAGCGGCTGGGATGGAACATGCTGTCTTTTGAAATCATTGTATCTGGCTGACTTTTTTTAGGGGCAGCACCGTCCAGACTTGCTTTATAGTCTGAGGGTGTCTCCTGTGACACTATCAGAGACAAGACTTGAACATGGCTCTTCCTAATTCTGAGGTCAGTTCTCTCCCATTCAATGTTTCTTTTAAATAGTTTTTCACTAGAGCCAAATGTCTTATTTTTTTCTTTTTTGTCTAAATCATGGAATTTGTGCCTGTCTAGTTAATAAGTACCCAGAGAAAAGATAACCTTGGGGCAGCTGGCACTAAGAGGACTTAATCAGAGAGTAGCTACAATTTAAACTTCAGGAAGGAAAGAAGATAAAATCAAAGGGCATTTATTATATTATGTAGGCTGCAAATTATGGACATGTGGAATCTGGATTCCATAAGCTGGAAGGGGCTTTAGAAGTCAAATAGTCCAAGATCTAATTTTACAGTAGAGGATACGGAGGTCCGAGAAGTGACACTGCTAGTTGCCCAGGTCATAGCAATAGTAATGGCAGAGAAAAGATTTGAATTCATTTCTCTTGCCCCCAAGAACTGTGTTCTAGCTTTATCATCGTTCTCTCAGCTGTTTTGTTGTTCAATCATTTTGGTTATTTTGTGTTCCATTTGGAGTTCTCTTGGAAGAGATACTGGAGTGGTTTGCCTTTTCCTTCTCCAGTTCATTTTAAAGAGGAGAACTGAGGCATATGGGGTTAAATGTACAAGGTCAAACATTTAGTGTCTGAGGCCAGATTTGCATTCAGATCTTCCTGACTCTGGGCCCAGTATTTTATCTACTGCTTCAAGCTGTACTAAATATTATATATGATCTCATAATAGCATGATCATAGAAGGCAGTCTCTGTACAGGAGTAGAAAATATGTTTTCTTTAAGTATTGCTTTCCTTCTGTTGAATATTTCCAAATTAACCTGTAAAGGACTTATTTGTTTGTAGCTATTTGCATATTGTCTCTCCCTTTAGACTGTGAACTCTTTGAGAGCAGAGACTCTGTGTGTGTGTGTGTGTGTGTGTGTGTGTGTGTGTGTGTGTGTGTATTTTTGGGGTGGAGCTTCATATTTCTAGTGCTTACTTACCATGGTGCTTAATAAATGCTTATTGACCAACTGGGAAGGACATAAATAGAAGACAGACAAATGGCTGCGATATCTAAATAGCTCCCAAATGAGCCTGAGTATAGAGCTGAAGGGGGCTTCAACTTTATTTTAAACTCTCACTTGATATCTAGCCAACTATGTCTCTGACAGATGGTAAATCTTGAATATTGCTCCGTAATAGGAGCATTGTCACTTTTCAGAGTAACCTATTCCATTTGTGTTGTTTGTTGGTGTTCAGTTGTTTCCATCCCGTCCGACCCTGTTGGAGTGCTCTTGGCAAAGATACTGGAGTGGTTTGTCATTTCTTCTCTAGCTCATTTTATAGATGAGGAAATTGAGGGAAACAGGGTGAAGTGATTTGCCCACGGTCACACAGCTAAATATCTAAGGTCAAATTTGAACTCAAGTCTTCCTGATTTCAGGCTTGGTGTTTTATTCACTGTGGCTCTTAGCTGCCCATTCAATTGTTGGACAGCTCCAGTGGTTTGTTTTTTCTATGACAAAATCTCCTGATTCCTAATGCCCACCCCTGTAATTCTGCCTTCTGGGGCAAGAATAACAATATTCAAGTAGGTTTCAGCAAACTTACCTTTTAAATATTAAAAGACAATTTGTATGCCTTCTCCCTAAATCTCCCCGATCAATTCCTCATTTCTCCATGTGACATACTTTCTAGATCATGATGAAATCATCCTTGTCAGCTTCTCCTGAATGGACCATTTCCAATATCTACTTTCCAGGAGGGATAGGGACAGAGGTTGGACCTCTGATCTCACTGGTATGAGGAATTCCCAGGTAGAAAACTCAATTGACCTATGCAGATCATCATCTTCTCTGTGGTGAGACAGTCTTAGAGAATTACTAGGGGACAATGAAAGGTGCTTATCCCCCCCCCCCCCCATAACACATTCAGTACGTGTCACAGGCAGGACTTGGAAGCAGATGATCATCACCTCTACCCTACTTCTCCAGTTTGTCAATGTCCCTATTAAAATACATCCCAGAAATTTGTAGAGATGATTCTCCATTCTTGACATTATACTTCTTTTCATGCCACTTAGATCACATTAGCTTTTTTCAGCAGCCAAATCACACCGTTCACTCATTTTAAGGTTTCAGAAAACTTTTCCCCAGGAAGTGCTGTCAGATCTATTCTCCACCATCCTTGACTTTTGAAAATGATTTTTTTCAGTCCAAATACAAGATTTTGAACTTGTTCCTGTTAAATTTGAACTTCAGACATCCTAAGCTCATAGGACCATAGTCCTAGAGAGTGAGAGGATCTTAGATGTGATTGAGTGCAACTCCATCATTTTACAAATGAGGAAGATGATGCCTAGAGAAATCATGATTGGCCTAAAGTTACATGAGTAGTAAATATCAATAGGGTGGTATTTAAGTTTAGGTCTATGGTGTTAGATTTTTAATATTTTTGTCTCTAGCACCTGATTTATTAGTTATTAATTAGTTTTTAACTTTATTATTATTATTTAAATTTATTAGTTATTAATTAGTTATTAACTTGCTCCAGGTTGTGTATCAGTTATACTTTTTTGGCCAAATTATTGATTGAAAACATGATAGAGGCTTGTATCTATCTATAAAACATCTTTCTCTCTCTCTCTCTCTCTCTCTCTCTCTCTCTCTCTCTCTCTCTCTCTCTCTCTCTCCCTCCCTCCCTCCCTCTCTCTCTCTCTCAATTTTCCCAATTAACTAACATTCTGTAGGTAGATGGAATCAACTAAAACCTATCTATCTTGATGTTCAGTTATTTCAGTTATTCTGACTCTCTGTGACCCCATTTAGAGTTTTCCTTGCAGTGATATTGGAGTTGTTTGCCAGTTCCTTTGCCAGCTCATTTTTACAGATGAGGAAACTGAAGGTGAAGAGAGTTAAGTGACTTGCCCAGGGAAACACAGCTACCAAGTATCTGAGGCCAGATTTGAATTCATGAAGTTGAGTCTTTTCTTGGTTCTAAGCCCAGGGCTATATCTACTCTATCACCTAGCTTTCTCTACAATCTATTTAACTCTGCTTTTTTTGTCCTCTCCACAAATATATAAAGTTTATCAAATACTTTAGGGAATTGTACTCTTTCATCCACCAGTCTAATAATACTAGTTGATAAAGGAAATGAGATTAGTTTGTCATAATTTGTTCTTGCTGAACTCATTTAATTTCCTAGATAGAATGCACCACTTTCTATTATTGTTGCTTACAAAGCATTCACATAAGAGCCACTTCTAAAATTTTGCAGGGTTCAAAATCAAGCTTTGTTGGCCTTTAGTGTTGTATTTATTTACTTGTTTTTACCAAATACATATAATAAGTTTCCACATAAGGTTTCTGAAGTTATATGATCCAAATTGTCTCCCTTCCTCACTCCTTCCCCCCTCCCAGAGCTGGCAAGCAATTTGATCTGAGTTATACATATATTATCATGCAAAACACCTTTCCATATTGTTCATTTTTATAAGTGAATTATCATATAAAACCAAAATTCCAAAACAAAAATACAAATAAACAGGTGAAAAATTGTGTGCTTTCATTTGTATTCTGACTTCAACAGTTCTTTCTCTGGAGGGGGAGAGCATTCTTTGTCATAAGTCCCTCAAAATTGTGCTGAATCATTGTATTGCTGTGAGTAGCTAAGTCTATTGCACATTCCACAATATTACTATTGTATAAAATGTTCTCCTGGTTCTGTTTACTTCACTCTGCATCAGTTCATGTAGTTCATCTAGTTTTTTTTAAATCATTCTATTCATCATTCCTTATAGCACAATAGTATTTCATCACCATCATATACCACAATTTGTTGATCCATTCCCCAGTCGACAGACATTCCTTTAATTTCCAATTCTTTGCCACCACAAAAAGAGTAGTTATAAATATTTTTGTATAAGTATGCCCTTCCCCCTTTTTTAGCTCTTTGGGATACAGCCTAGTAGTGGTACTTTGTCTCTAGTGTTGATATCTATTTCACCCTTCTTTTGAAAATCAGGACATTTGCCCAGCTCTAGGCTTTCAGCTCCTTTCCATCCTTCATCCTCCAGATCTTTCATTGCATTGGTAAATTCTTTTAGCATCCTGGATATAAACCTTCTGGATTTGGATACTTGGATTCATTTAAAATATTTAGTTGAGCTTTTCTGCTTTAGAACCAATATATTTACAAAAATGAGTCTTCCTAGAATCCAGGCCCACCATCTATACCTCATTTGACAAAAGAGATAACCAAAGCCATAGGAGGTTAAATCATTTGCCCAAGGTCAGATGTGAAAGACCCAGAGCTTCTGGACTGGACTGGAGAGCCTTTCTTCTTCTTTCCACTGTCTAATACTGCCCACAGTCTCTATATAACTTAAAACCTTCTGGGAAGGTGAATAATGATTATTTCTCAGTAACTCATTTCTATAAATAGGTGGTAAGTAGTCTTAGATGCAGGATGACACATGTCAAGGGAAACAGAATAAAAGAAATCCTTGCAGCATCATGCAGTGTTGAGTCTAGAGGTGTGGTATGAATGTTCAATTTGTTCTTCTGATCTCTTTGACGTTCTCTCTTGTCACCCCCCCAACCCCCACTTTGAAATTCTGACCTCTTTGATCTGTAGGGACCATTCAGTGGTGAAAAGCTCTCAGAGCAAGAGTTCTGGGATAGGGAGGTGATGTTTTCCTAAAACATTGAAAGTGAATCAGCTAAAGATGGAATTGAAACTTTTCTTATTGAGCTGAAAGAAAAGGAAGGAAGGGAGAATATTCCAGATTGAAGCCTCATTGAATTTATCTAGCAATTTGCAAGACAGACACCTGGAAGTATAACCTTGGGGGATAAGACTCTCAGAACATCCATCTGAGGCTCCTGTGGACCATGAGCATCCATCACTGGCTTAATCTTTGTCTTCTATGAAGTGTGCTTCCCACTCCCCTTCCTGGATCATGGAACCATTGATTTAAAGTTAGAGAAGACCTTCAGGGTAATCTAATCTAAGTCCTTCATTTTCTACATGACATCCATAGAGATGATGAGTTTTACCTGAGGTTTCATAGCTGATAAGTGGCAGAATTGGACTGGAAGTCAGGAAGATCTGAGTTTGAATCCTGCCTCACATACTTACTAACTATGTCGCCCTAGGCAAGCCCCAGACTCAGTTTCTTCATTTGTAAAATGGGATAATAATAGAAAAATCTGTTTTCCAGGATTGTTGTGAGGATCATAGGAGGTGATTCCTGGAAAGTACTTGGCAAACATAAATGGGCTACATAAGTGTTAGATATTATTTTTTTTCAGATCATAGATATAAAGTTGTAAAGGAACTTTGTTATTCAGTCATTTCAGCTCTTCGTGACCTCATTTGGGGTTTTCTTGGCATAGATGCTGGAGTGGTTTTCTATTTCTTTCTCCAGTCATTTTACAGATGAGGAAATGGAGGCAAACATGGTAAAGGGACTTGCCCAGAGTCACATAGCTAGTGTCTAAGGCCAGATAGTACCTGTAGTACCTGAGAGGTCATCTTCATTTCATATATGCAATAACTGAGACCCAATTTTGAGTCCTCCTCCTAAAGGAGATATGACTTGGCTAAGGTCACACTACTATTTAGTGATGGAGCTAGGATTTGGGCAGGTCTTCTCACTTCAGATCCATACTTCTTTCCATAGTACTACTTCTAAGAGACATGGCATGATTTTTTTTCTTCTTCTTCTCCCATTTTCCTAATGGAATACTCAGTAAGTATTATGCTATAATATCAAATGAGATAAAATTTACAAAGCACTTAGCATGCTATCTGGCACACAATAGGTCCTGTATAAATGCCTATTCCTCCCTCTGGTTCAAGTAATTTGTGACTGGATAACTGCTTACTCACTCACTCCTTGGCTACCATGTATTATTACCCCATAACTTGTCCTAAGTCTTTTAAAATTCAGACTTGGCTTAAGTCAGTGGTATCATGCTCAAATGGAGACCATTAAACCATATATAAGGATCCCTGAGGATCACATATTACCTTAACTTTGAAATGTAGTAGTATCTAGATTTCATTACATTTTAATTTATTTTTTCTTTACTAAGTATATATTTTTATTCAATAAAATTTTGACTTTATTTTTTATTCTCATGAAAACTTTTCCTTTCACTCACTTAACGTGCTTTTATTTTATCTAACTTTTTATTTTCAGTTCTATATTCTCTCCCAACTTAATTACATTTTAATCCTATTCTGACCTGCTCAGGTGTTTTATTTTGTGAGCTACATGGAGCCTATAGGCCACATGTTTAATTTCTATCCATCCAGTTAATCAAGCAGACCCTGGATAGTAGTATTTAATATCTTTGGCAACTCCCATTTTCACATAGGTCAATAATACATTGGAAAGAAAAAAAAAGTCCTGGGTTTTTTTGAACTATAAATTCATTGCATGTCAGCAATGGGATAAGAGTAGCCAACCAAGATGGTGACTTTGAGAAGTCAAGCTTCTAGGAAGAAGGAGGTGAGAGTACGGCTCTGCAGAATCCTAGGCAGACCATGTCTCAGGTATTCGATCCCCTTCTGGGTCCCATAGTTTAGGAAGGGAATTGGTAAACTGGAAAACATTAAGCAGAGTGTAACTGGGGCGGTGAAGGACCTCAAGTAAATTCTACGTAATGATCAGCTGAAGGAAATTTGGATGTTTGACCTTTGAAGGGAAGACTTGGCCGCCTGTCATGGTTGTCTTCAAGTTTTTGGAAGGCTATCATGGGTCAAATTGCCTGCCATTTCTGGGAGGGGAGGAAGGGAAGGGGACAATTTAGATCTTATAATATCAGAAAGTGTATGTTGAAAACTGTTATTATACCTAATTGGGAAAATAAAATATGAAAAAATATTTTAAAGAAATGAGCCCAAAATCACTGAAAAAGAAAAGCTATCACGGGGAGGATAGATTCAACCTATTCTTTTGGGATCTAGAGGCAGAACTAGGAACAAGGAATGGAAGTTGCAAAGAGGTAACTTTTGGTTTGATTTAAGGAAAAACTTTCCACTAATTAGAGGTATCCCCAAGTGTAATGGTCTGCCTTTGGAGTTAGTGGATTCTTCTTCATTGAAGGTCTTCATATAAAAAGCAAAATGACTTCTTATTAGTTTGTGATAGAGGAAATTTGTAGGCAGCTGGGTTGTGCAGTGGATAAAATGGGAGATTTGGAGTTAGGAAGACTTGAATTCGAATCCAGCCTCAGACTCTTACTAGCTGTATGACCCTGGGCAAGTCACCTAACCTGTTTGCCTCAGTTTCCTCTTCTGTAAAATGATCTGGAGAAGGAAATAGCAATCTACTCCAACATTTTTGCCAAGAAAACTCCAAAGGGGGTCACAAACAGTCAGACATGACTGAAACATTTGAACAACAATGCTGCTTTCGAGTTAGTGGCTTCTTCTTCATCAAAGATCTTCATATGAAGGTGAGTTGACTTTGTAGGTATGTAGTAGAGGAGATTTGTGCTTGGCTGCTGGGATCCCTTCCAGCTCTGAATTTCTAGGGTTCTAGTCCAACCTTTTATGGCTAGAAGGAACATTCAAATGACAGAAACTTAGGTGACTGGTTTGCTGACTGGAAGCAAGAGGCTTTCCTCAGTCACAGATTTAACCCAAGTGTCGGGGTTGCTATTTTTATCAGAGAACATAGAAACTGAAGCCTGTCGTAAGGGAGGAAGTTGTCAAGGGAGGGTTGCTAAAAGTTCATGCTAAATTTGCTTAGAAGCAGATTGCGTTCATTAATATTTATACGTCTGTGTTTGGGAGGGGGAGAGGAGGCTTCTTTAAAACATGGAGGGTACTCATCTTCTAACTGTCTATCACCTACCATTCTGATAATGGGAGGTGGGTTTTAATTATACAATCAATGGAGATCCAGATGGAAGCCATCTGGTGCCTCCCCCCTCCCCTTCCTTTCTGCCAAAAACTTATCTTGTCTCTCAGTGTCAGCGATGTTGGGAAGAATTTTAATCATTATCTCAAACTGCAATTTGAATTTTGTCATGGCCCCTTGGCAGGAATTGATGGGGTTAAAAAGGAGGGGAAAGGAAGGGGGGGAATAGTTAGATGGATTTTAGGCTTTTTAAAAAGTCGTTTTAATATGTTGGTTTGTCGGATCATAGTTCTCAAGCTGGATGGGATCTCAGAAGCCCTCTCATATAACCTCCCCATTTTATAAATAAGAAAACTGAGGTTTAGGGAGCCTAAATGATTAATGTAAGCCAATTGGTCAATAAGCATTTATTAAGCACCTACTATGTGCTAGGCACTAAGTTGAGTGCTGGGGATACAAAAAGGCAAAAAACAGTTCCTGCCTTCAAGGAGCTTACAATCTAACATAAGAGCACACATTTAATAAGAATGAGAGGCAGGATTTGAAACCAGGTCCTTTGGCTCCAGAGTCACTTCTCTTTCAAGAAGCAGTCTAGAAGGGCAGCTAGGTGACTCCATGGATACAGATCCAGGACTAGAGGCAATAGGTCCTGAGTTCAAGTCTGGCCTCTGATAGTTCCTAGTTGTGTGACCCTGGGCAAGTCACTTAACCCCAGTGGCCTAGCCCTTACCTCTCTTCTACCTTGGAACCAATACACAGTATCAATTCTAAAACAGAAGATAAAGGCTTAAAAAATAAAAAGGAGTCTAGCATAATAAATACATGGCTAGCTTTGGAATCAGAAAGATTTAAGTTCAAATCTTGGCTCTGACATATACTTGATCATGTAGTTATTGGCAATGCTGACTGCTCTGCTTTGGTTGGGAGAGTTATCACAAAAAGTTCATACTGATGAATTTAGAAGAACAAATCTCCCAAAAGGGAAAAAAGGTCAGATTCGTCATCTTCCCAAATTTAGGGCAGGAATGTACATTAGAGGTTATCAGGCATTGGGCTCCCCTTGTTTTAGAGGTAAGAAACGTGAGATCCAGAGATCTTAAGTGACTTGCTTGAGATTATCCAAGAATTAAATGGTAGGACTGAGACTGAAACTTAGAGCCTCCTACTCCGGACCCAGCATTCTTAAGTATTTGGGAATTTAAACATTGGTTTTGTTCTTAATCAAGGATCATCAATTAATTAATTGGTTTAGAGAAAATTGGTACTTTCCCCTTAAACAACATCCTTTCTAGAAACAAATGTGGGGGTTTAATCTGACAAAGGACCTGAAAACCAAGTGTCTCTTTTTCTTCTTCTTCCACACTAGAACTGATTTATGTTAAAGGCTCAGGTCAAAAATGGACTTGTTAGATAACAGTCAGTAAATGCAGAGTTTACTGGCTTTCCTATGACCCAAATACAAAGGAGAAAAGCTTTAAAAATCGATAGCGTGTTTGCCTTCTTGAGAAGTTAAGAAATTAGAAACTTCCTTAGAAGGAATGTAAGATGTTATAACAGTATCCATGGTGGCCTGGATGAAGGGCAATTCAAGGACTGAGGTTGATAAACCCTCAATTCGCAATGTGGTTTGTTGTTTTTTTTTACCCCTTCCTACAAGTTACTTTTAGTAAAAAGAGGCAGGAAATGTATCAAATGTTCAAGACTTAACTCAAAAAATAGTGTCATGGGTGTGTCCTGGAGCCAGTTCAGGTAGACTGATGTCTCACCTGCAGCTGGAAGAATGGAAGACTGATGGAGCTGAGAAATCTGTAAGTAGCTCCTCTTTGATCTCTTACTTGACCCCGACTCAAAGGAGATGTCTGTGTTTAGAGAAATCCTGTTGGCATAGTGAAGAGAATGCTGGATTTGGGTCAGAGAGACTGACCTGAATGAGAATCCTGCTTCATATAGTTATTAGCTGTTTAGCCATGTGTAATAATACTGATGATGATGATGATGATGATGATGATGATGATGGTGGTGGTGGTGGTAGTGGTGGTGGTGATGCTGATGATGATGATGATGGTGGTGGTGGTGGTGGTGGTGGTGGTGATGCTGATGATGATAGAGATGTGTTCTTCTTTTATATTTATAGAAATAAAAATATATACTATATTATGGGGTAGCAGGTAGATAGAATGCCCAAAGTCAGGAAGACTTATCTTCATGCATTTAAATTTGGCCTCAGACATTTACTAGTTGGGTGGCCCTGGAAAAGTCACTTAACCTTGTTTGCCTCAATTTCCTCATCTGTAAAAGGAGCTGAAGAAAAAAATGGCAAACCAGTCCAGTGTCTTTGCCAGGAAAACCCCAACTAGAATCACAAAGATTCGTACGTGACTGAAATGACTAAGCAACAAAATTGGGGGGAATGGGGTTCGTGGTGGAAATGGTGCAAGAGAGACCAACAAAATCTCCTGAAGAAGCTGGTGTTTGAGCTGAGCTTTGAAGCAAGCTTAGAATTCCAAGAAATGGAAAAAACTGGGGGAAGGGGAGGCAGGGAGAGCCGTCCAGGCACGAAGAACAGTCAGAGAAAAGACAGAGAGATGGAATACAGTGAGATATTTGTAAGGAATAATAATTAAGACATTATGTCTGTATCATAGACGGCATTGAGGGTAGCAATGTATAAAACTGGAAATGTGGAAAGAGATCAGGTTGTGAAGGACTTTAAAAGCTAAACAGGAGAGTTTCTATTTAATCTTAGAGGTAAGAGGGAGCCAGTGGTGTAGTTGAGTGGCATGGGAGGTGATGACATAGTTTGAACTGCACTTTAGGAAAATCCCTTTGGCAGATGTGTAGAGGATGGATTGAAATGGGGAGAGTCTTTGCTTGATGACCCAAACAAGAGGGAATCAGTTAACTCTCCAAGGCAGGCCATTTCACTTTCAAAGATTTTTAATTGTCAGGAAGTTTTTCTTCATACCAGCCCTTAATTTGAAAGAAAGATTCATTTGGAGGTGAACAGATTGATCTCTTCTTAGTATGCTATAATTCAGGGTTGCCCTGACAGATTTTTTTTTCTCCCAGTGATATTTCATGAGTCAGTCTAACCCCTCTCCCTGTACAGGATTAGGACCAGACTTAGTTTTGAAATCCTGAGAACCAAGACTCCTTCCTCCTTCCAAATATCCTTCCCTCACTAGACAGAAACTTCAGCTTTAATTTGACAAAATTTACAATGTAATTGTCTTCCAGAGACCCAACAGGGATTCATCTCCTCCCTATGTGACTCATGTCCAGGAACACTCTTTGTTCATGAAGCCATTAATTGCAGTGTTTAAAAGACTGATTATCACTATACCCAATTTCCTTTTAAATATGGTTTTGTAATTAATATAGTTCTTTGGGAAATGAAAATTTTACTCCAAAATGTGGTACTATTTATGAAGGCTCTTAATAAAACAATACTCCAAGAAATTAATTCATTTTCTTTGTATTTTTCTCCTAGTACAAAGCATGTGTCCAAAATACAAGTGGGGAGCTGACAGTTCCCCCTTTGACAATTTTAAGTGATCATTAAGTCTGAAAATCTGTAGCAGATACAGTTCTTAGAAGCAACAGAAAAACTCAAGCCCAAGATGCAAACATTGTGGGAAGATTTTTTAAAAAGGAGAATTAAAGCAAAATAGAGGTTCAAAACTAGGGGTCTTTGGGCCCTGCTTGCTCAAGCAATGTAAATACTTCAGACCAAGATTTTATTCTTTTTCTGCTGGAATTATTCAGATAACTGCTCAGATCTCTGTTTCCATTTGTATAGAACATCTGAGTAAACAAATAAATGCTATCTTTTGGTATACAGCAAAGGAGAACAAATCAGTTATCATTAGTATTATCATCTGATATGTAGCATTTAATCATTTATTCATTTTTTCCAACGTATGTTCTTTCCTCTGATCCTTACAATATCCCTGTGAGATAAGGAGAGCAGGTATTATTCACATTCTATAATGAAGAAACTTAGCTTCAGGGTGATTTAGTTATCTGTCCAAGGTCATCCAGTTACTTACCATCTGTGCTACCCTAGGCAAATCACTTAACCTCTCCCTGCCTCAGTTTCCTCATCTGTAAAACAGGAATAATGATAGCACCAACCTCCCATGGGGGTTGTGACGATAAAATGAGATAATGTTAATAAGTGCTTTGTAAGCCTTAGAATGATACATAAATGCCATTATTATTACTTAATAATATCAAATGTCAGACAGGATTTGCACCTTAGTTTCTTTTTACTCCAAATCCATTGCTCAATGAGGCATCTTTTCCTCCATACACTTTTAAGCATTCACGTGCGGGAGCAGTTGGTGTGATATTTTTAATTAATTAATTAAATATCTTTTCAGTAACATGTAGAAACAATTTTTAATGATTGTTTTCTCACATTTTAGGAATCAGATTTTCTTCCTCCCTCCCCCCTCCAAAGCATCTGATATAAATTATACCAGTGCTTTCATGTAATACTTATTTCTTGATTGCTCATATGGTAAGAGAAGATAGATATCACATTGTATGATATTTAAAATAATATCTATTATATATTCTGTGATTGAATAAAAACCAATTCTTCAGTTCAGGTTTTCTATTTTTAAAGTACATCATTTAATTCAATAATGTTTACTAATTGAGAAACAAGGTGAGAGAGGTAAAAGGGCCCAGACTTAGTAGGAGGAGATTCAGGTTTAAATCTTGCCTTTGACCCTTAATAGAGCTAACAAAATGGTCTCTCGCTACAAATAGCAGATTTAGAAATGACTCCCTTATTGGTAACCAGCTGGTTCCTAACGGAGAGAATCTGACACATTTTATTTTTTGATGTTAATTCATGTTTTTTTTTTGTCCTGTGCCTTCCATCCCCATTCTAGAAATTATTCGATATATAGACATTTGATTCTTGTTTCCTCTCTGAGCCTTTAATGCAATGGTTCCCAAACTTTTTTGGCCTACCGCCCCCTTTCCAGAAAAAATATTATTTAATGCCCCCTGTCACATACTATCACCTCCCCCTTAACAGTTATTCACCACTCCCAAATGCACCTGTGGCCATCACTGCTCCCCTGGATTGCTGCAGCACCCACCAGGGGGCAGTGGCGCCCACTTTGGGAATCTGCTTTAGTGGCTCTCATTTCTTGGGTCATGCTTTCCAACATGGTGTGTTGGCTGTCCTTAACTATGGCCACCTTTGCATTAAAGTCAGTGTCAAAGATTCTGCTTATTGAATTAGGAGGGTCTTCATTATTTCTTCAAGAAAAGGGATTCTTAACATTTTGATTTCACCCTTTAGCAGTCTAGTGACCTCAGTGTACACCTTAGTGTTTAAAATGCATGAAATGAAACACATAGGATTCTTTTGATATATGGTTATCAAAAATTTCAAAGAAAAATTTTTGAAAGAAAAAATTTTTAAAGAAAAAACTCATAATCCCCATGTTAAAAAACCTCCATTCCGGGGAAGGAGTTGAGGGGGGGGGGGAGGAGGTGAAGGGGAAAGTAAAAACAGGAATCGTATAACCATGGAAAATTTTTCTAAAAAAAATAAAATATTTAAATCTAAAGAAAAAAGCAAAANAATCCGGCCTCAGCCACTTCCCAGCTGTGTGACCCTGGGCAAGTCACTTGACCCCCATTGCCCACCCTTACCACTCTTCCACCTATGAGACAATATACCGAAAGTTAAGGGTTTAAAAAAAAAAAAAAAAAAAAAAAAAAAAAAAAAAGCTAATCACGAGGTCTGATATCTTATAAGCAAAGGTGCCAGGAAATGATGCTTCTTATAGCTTTTGATGAACAATGAAACTAATTTTATCAGCTCCTTTATTTGCCTCTAAGCCGTCCAGCCATTAGCTTCCAATTGTCATCTCAATTTTCATTTGTCTTCTGCTTTCATTCGTAGTGAGAATGTCAAAATTAAGTCATTCGGCTCTTCCTGTGTTATGTCTCTTTATTGGTCGCCGAGCAGGGAGGTCATTTAAAATATCAGATGTTACGTTCATTTTTAGAGATGGTCAGAAAAACTGCCTGGTTCTAGACATATTCTGCACCCTTCTCTACCACTCTGATGCCATTACCATTGAGGCAGAAAGGAGTTGCACAGACCCAAATGCCATTTTGCATTTTCTTTGTTCCATGGTTTGCCAGGGCTAGAGAATTCCTCACCATGTAGCTAGCTTACTGGTGATAAGCCTGTGCCCCAGAAAGCAGATGTCTGCTAAATAGACCAGACTTTCTCATATTCCAGAAATGGCTTTGATTGGTTCTATGACTGATACCCAAACCAGCTTTGCTCATCCAGGTAAGACTGCTGTCATCTAATGAAGGTAGCCATGCTTCTTAGAGCAAACTTGTGCCCATTTTATTTTGGCCCATTCAGACCACTACATTGTTATTTCCCACTTCTCTGACTGTAACTGTAAATACAAATTTGTGAATGAATGGGGGTCAGGGTAAGCCTGAGATCATTCAGGGAAGCTGCTTTTTAGGCGCATTCCTCCAGAGCTGAGAGGAATGAGCCGGAGAATAGGGTTTAAGAAGAAAACCATTATCTCTGTTATTGCATCTTTCAAGGAATTTTGTATTGGTTAATTAACAAGCATTTATTAGGTGACAAATATATATATGAACAACCATGCTAGGCATTGGAGAAACACAGACAGAGAGGAATAAATGGCCCTGAAGGAGCCTGCTCTCTACTGGGGAAGAGAACCAATCAATCAGACAACAAATATTTATTAAGTGCTATATGCTGGGTGCCATCCTAGGCAGTAGGATGTAAATAGAATGAAACAATCCCAATCTATTGCCTTTTCTGGTCTTCTAGCAGGGAGTGATGGGGCAAGCAGAAATTGTTGATAAATAATTTACAGAGCACTGGCCTAATCATCTGTAGATGCTGGACAAGGAATAAGGGTATCTGGGTTTAGCTGTGTGAGTCATTAACCTCCCTGCGTCCTCATTTTCCTCATCTAAAATGATCTGGTTGGACTAGGTGATCTCTAAGGTCCTCCCTAGTTCTGTTCTGTGACTCTAAGTTGAATGGTTACTTTCCATTTCCAATATGGACTTATCCACATAGTCTTTTTTCTTTTTAAACCTTCACCTTCTGTCTTAGAACCAATACTGTGTATCAGGTCCAAGAGCGATAAAGGCGAGGCAGCTGGAGTTGAGTGATTTGCCCAGGCCACAAAGCTAGGAAGTTGTCCACTTAGTCTTAATGCATTCCAAGCTTTGTTAGTGGTGGACTGTTGCAGAAAGATTGAGTCGGAACATTTTTAGATGAGTGAAATGTATTTTTCAAAGGATTGAAGGACATTCTTGATCACTGACATCGAGCGATGAAGTGTATGTAGTAAATTATATCACTAACTCTCCTCTGTCGTCCACCCTAAAAGAGCTTTCCTTGGTTCGTTTTGTTGTCAAGGATTCATGGATTGTTAGAACTCTGAAGACACCTGGTCTACCTGTCAGACTTTATTTTATTATATAGCCCAGAATGGTCAAGTGATTCACATAGCTCATTAATGGCAGGCTAGAGCCTTGATTTTCTAACTCCGAATCCCCAGCTTTTTCCATGACAATAAACTACCTCCATGTAGTTGTGGGAGAATCTACTGTAGCCTATTTGGCCCTAATAAATTAGGTCAATGCAGTCCATCCAAGATATCATAGAGAATTCACTGGTCTGTCAGCATAAACTCAGGCTTCTGCCTTCAATTCTTTTCTTGATTTATTGTTGCACAGTCAGTTAATGAAGGTTTCAAGTTTGAGTGCCCAAACTTCAACCCCGTAGCTGATGGGATGTTTTGGATGTAGGGACCACTAATCATTATGTCCTTGACTATTAGCTAGCTGCTCTGCTGGCTAAGTCAGGAGAAATCATTCTGTTTAATGCTTCGTCCTAGTGATTGGCACCTTAATGGCCAAATTCCATCGATGGCTCTATTCTCAGATCAATGGAGAGGCAGCAGAGGGCAGTAGAGAAAGCCCTGGCTGTGGTGGCATCACAGAACTTGGATCCAAAGGCCAACTCTGACACTACCTGTGTGACAAATCTAGCTACCTCCCTCCAATTCAATTTCCTTATTTGTGAAAGGAGGAGGTTGGACTACATGGCTGCACAGATCTCTTTTAGCTCCCCATCTGTGATCTTCCGACCTGAATGTAAATCCTGCTTTGGATGATTTTGTGACTCAGGGTAAGCCACCTAATTCCTCAATGCCCTAGAGAACTCTCTAAGATTATAAATTATCAACTCATGGCTAGTTGGTGGGGGAGGAGATTACATGCCAGGAATTCCTTACATTCAAGAAATTACAGATTCAGGACAAAAAAATGAAAAACCACATTTTCCTTGTCCACTAAGCTCAGTAGAGTAATTTCATCTGGGTATTAATAAGGCCAAATTCAATCAGAGCTTTTTTGGGAATATCTTGATCCACAGTCACAGAATGAACTTTCAACTTTGGTCACCATCTTACCAATGGACTGAAAGGAGAATGAACAGGAAGCTGTGAAGAAGCCCCAGAGTAGTGCTGGACTAGGTGTCAGAGGACTTGGGTTGAAATCCCATCATTGTTCCTTGAAACCTGTGTGATCCTGGGCAAGTGACTTCATCTTTACCGACCCTATTTCCTCTCCTCTCAAATGAAGGTCCCTCCCAACTCTAAACTTAGGATTCTATGAAAATATACCAACAACCCAACATGTAAAGTTCCTTGCCTAGAAAAACAAAATATGTTCCATTTGAATAATGGAGGGTAATTTGTTGTGCCCTCAAGTAAAAAATGAATCTTATATTGCCATGTCATCCCAGTTAAAGAAAAGCAATGGGTTTCTAATTATTCAGTTCAGAGGACATTTATAAAGGGTCTGCTAAGTGCCAGACATGATTCTAGGTACTGGAAATACAAAGATAAAAACTGGCACAGCCCCCATCCTCAACCTAACCCTTTTCTATTATAACAGTCTTTCTGGCTATTCTTTTCTGCAGATTCTGTGATCCAACTATCTCAGCTTCCTTGCTGCTTCTCACACAGGACACTCCATCTTCCATCTCTCTGTCTTTACCTTGGTTCTCCCCCATGCCTGGTACATTCTCCCTCCTTATACCCTCCTAGCACCTCTGACTCCCTTCAAGAGTCAACCCATCTCCCATCTTCAGCAGGAAGGCTTTCCTGGTCCTATCCCTCCCCTCTTAGTGTCTTCTCTTTGAGATCACTTTCCATTTTGTTGTCATTTTTCAGTCATCTGACTCTTTGTGACCCCATTTGAGGTTTTCTTGGAAAAGATACTAGAATATTGCCATTTCCTTCTCCAGCTCAGATGGAGAGCCTGAGGCAAACAGGGCAGAGTGACTTGCCCAGAGTCACTTAAGTGTCTTAAGCTTGGATGTAGGAGACTCATCTTCTTAAGCACATCCAAGCTGGACACTCTATCCTCTATGCCACCTAACTGCCCAATTTCCATTTATACTGTATATATCCTGCATTCTTGTGTGTATATTTTTTGTTGGTTTTTTCATGTCCCCCCACCCCCGAATGTGATCTTCTTGAGGGGAAGGACAAGATTTTTGCCTCTCTTTTTGAACTCCCTTGGCATTGTAAGTACATAATAAACATTATTGATATTATTGATTTACTGCCTGGCCAGTAGTGTGGTTTAACACAAAGAATATAGTAAAGTAAGTCCAGAAAGATAAGCTGAAATCAGATTATGGAGAATATTTAATAAGGGCTCAGCCTTTTATGTTTTATCTCGTTGGCCATTAGGAGCCACCTAAAGTGTTTTGAGTAGAGGAGTGACTCAGTAAGACTTGTGTTCCAGGAAGATTATCCACTAATCTAGATGTTTACTTCATTGCCAATCTAGACAATGAGGACAAGGGCTGAGCTTCTCTAAGCTAAATGTTCTAAAATAGTTGTCTTGGATCTCTTAATCATGCAGAGTTCATCTTTCTCTTTGGTGATCTATTGCCAATGGCCATAAATACATTTTTAGTCAATAGGTGGTTTTCCTCTTACAAAAATATTCCCTTATTTGTCACCTAATGGAATGATGGTATGGTAATCCATTGATGGTATGGATTTACCTGCTCCTCCATTAGATTGATGAAACATTACGCTAATGTCATGAAATGAATTTAAAGAGATAGGAAGCCTTTCATGATTACTTTTATTTTTTTTTTAAGATTTTTTTTAAACCCTTAACTTCTGTGTATTGGCTCCTAGGTGGAAGAGTGATAAGGGTGGGCAATGGGGGTCAAGTGACTTGCCCAGGGTCACACAGCTGGGAAGTGTCTGAGGCCAGATTTGAACCCAGGACCTCCCATCTCTAGGCCTGGCTCTCAATCCACTGAGCTACCCAGCTGCCCCCCATGATTACTTTTAGAAAGGTGATGAGATGACTTTGTTAAGGGGGGAAGGTTTCATTTTAGTTCATTTTGGATGACTTTGTTTTTTCGGTGGCAAGAGGTTCTTCCTGAATAGGAAATCTTCCAGAAGCTTCCCTAAAACAATATTATGCTGAATTTGCATCTTGTAGAGTTTGTGGCTAGCTGGATAAAGCACTGGATAAAGTCAAGAAGATCTGAATTAAAATATGACTTCAAACATTACTAGCTGTATAACTCTAAGTGAGTCAATTAACGTCTGCCTGCCTCAGTTTCTGAAACTGCAAAATGACATAATAGTGCTTACCTTAGAGAGTTGTTGTAAGGATCATATGAAAGCATATTTATAAAGTACTTCACACAGTGCCTGGCTTATTTGTTGTTGTCCAGTCATGTCCAACCCTGCATGACTCCATTTAGGGTTTTCTTGACAAAGAAAATGGAGCAGTTCGCCATTTTCTTTTCTAGCTTATTTTATAGATGAGGAAACTGAGGGAAATAGGGTTAAGTGACTCGCCCAGGGTCACACAGCTAGTAAGAATCTGAGGTCAGACTAATAAATGTTTTTTCCCTTTCCCTTCCCTAAGGAATATCAATTATGAAAACATTTCTTTTTCTTCCTGATACTCTCATTAAGAAGGCTCTTTAGATTTATTATGACTAAAAAAAGTGACCAAGGGGGACATCAATAACTACCAACCCATATGTTTATGTTCCCATCTATACTGAGAGTATCAGGGTATTTATGATAGTATTCTCATAAAAAGTTTGTATAGATGGGGATATAAACATATGGGTTGGTAGTTATCGATGTCCTCCTCAGTTACTTTTTTTAGTCATAATAAATCTAAAATAAGGCTTCTTAACTTTTTTTTTTGTGTCATGGACCTCTTCTCATAATAAGGAATTATTTTTGTTGTTTCAATTCATAACAAGGAAAAAGCTAAATATTGGTTAGAAGCTAGTGAAAATAAAAGTTATTTTTAACCATCCAAGCTCATAGACCCCTTGGAATCTAGCCATAAAGCTCTGTCTGGTTGGTGGGTGAAGGTGGGAATCTGTGCTCTATGTCCCATGACTTTGCTTGAGAACTGATTCCTTGACAAATTGGTGCCACCTTTCACATAGACCCCAGTGTTGTAGACATTCTCAGTCCAGCTTCTTTTCCCCTCTCTTTCCCCCCCACAAGTTATTTCCACTTTCTTTGTAAGCACATCTGAGGTCTCTGATATTCTCTTCCAAATGTCCATGTTCTACCTTCCTTAATGGCGAGGTGCAGATCTTTTCAGTATTTCTTCTGTTTGTTGTCCTTGAGTATTCATCCTTGATGGAGAAAGCTGGGCTCATTTAAAGAACCTGTCAATTTCCTAAAGGCTATCCAGCCTGCGTTGCCTCATTTCTCATTGATGCTCATTGTTTCAGGAGGCAGTAAGTGTGTCTCTGACTCTCCCACTTTCCTTCTCTATAAGATTTTACAAATGAGTAAATATTCTAAATCAGCATTGCTCCAGGCTGCCTTCGTTCTGCTTGTCAAGCAAACCAAGAGATTGCTGACTACAGCAGTATTTAAACTCTCTCAGGAAATGATGGGTGCTTCTGATTTTCTCATTATGGTGCTTGGTTCATACAGGTTATACATAGAAGGAGCAGTGGTACTGGATTCTGAGGACCTGGGTTCAAATTCCTGCTCTGATGCTTACTGATGCTTATGGGCAATTGCCAACTTGGAGCAAATCATTTGTCCTTCTTGGGTCTCAGATCCCTTCTCTTTAAAAATGAAAAGGATGGATGAGCCAGCATCCACAGCAAGGTTATACTAGCTGAAATGCACAGTTTATCTTTTTTTCTGATTTGTATCCTTTTTCCTTTTTCTTGTTGTTCAGTCGTCTTAGTTGTGTCTGACTCTTTGTGACCCCATTTGGGGTTTTCTTGGCAAAGATACTGGACTGATTTGTCATTTCCTTCTCAAGCTTATTTTACAGATGAGGAAAGTAAAGCCAACAGGGTTAAGTGACTTAACCAATCACACAACTATTAAGTGTCTAAAGTTAGATTTGAACTCAGGAAGACTCCAGGCTTGCCACTATCCACTGCACCACCTAACCACTCAAGGCTTGCATTCATTTTGATTGTTTTCCTAACAAGTTAGTGATCGGACAGATACAGACAAGTGACTCAGAAATGACTCTTACATCAGCAATGAGTCATTCCGTGTCTATTGAGATATAATCAATTTCCTTTTTATCAGTTTATCTACTCTATGCCTAGCATCTTTCAATTTCTCTTTTGAACATTATTTTCATGATTTATAAGCTGAGGCTATATGGACTATAAGTCTTCAGCTTCTCTCATTCCTAGGTGTTGTAGTGGATAAGAACATTGGTCTTGGAGACAGAAAGATGTGAGTTCAAGTCCCACTTCAGAAACTTAGTAGCTGTGAGCAAGTCACTAAACTTCTCAACTTCTATTTCCTTATCTATAAAATGGGTATAATAATAGCATCTACCCTAGAGGATTGTTGTGAGAATCAAATGAGATAATATTTGTAAAGTCCTGGCAGATCTTAAAGTGCCATAAAACATAAGCTGTTTTTATTAGATTACAAAGGATTTTTCTCCATCCCCATCTATTCCCTCCTTTGCATTGAGGTCCCCAAGTACCAGAGTAGATGCTGATTTCATGTGGAGGCCCTTATCAAGTTCTTCATAGTATTTCCTTTCTTCTATCTCTTACAGTGGATAGTACAGAAGTTGCAAGTTCTTGGTGGTCTTTTTGTGAATACATCGAGAGCCTTAGAATAAGGGACCCCAAAATCTTCTAGGAAATGATGCTCTTTGTTGTCTTTGGGATAGAGGTGGAGATTACAGACTGGACCTGTAATATCATTGCATAGGGAATCTCAGAAGAGGAAACCCCCTCCTTTTCTCCAGCTTACACAGTCTTAGAGTTTCCTATAACACTGATCATTTAATGAGGCTTTCCTAGGGCCACACAACTGGGAGATGTCCTGGTCTCACTGACTTTAAACCAACCAGCTTTTTAGCCCTCTCATGTTGTCTTTGGAAATGTGGTAAACAAAGGATCTTGGAAGAGTTGGTTTTACCACATGTCCAAAGACAACATGAGACATCTGTGACATAGTGACTGTACTATAAGCCAGCCTCTCAATGATTGGCCACTTCTTTCTTATTTCTACTTGTTTTTATAGCAAGAATGTCAGGATTGATGCATTTTATTTCCTTTAGTAGGATTTCGATTTATTGATCTTTGAACAAGGAACATATATTCAGAGTAGCAGAAGCTAAGTTAATGCTGTAGATGGTCTAAAAATGATGAGATTCTTTGTATGATCTCCTATCTTTTCCACTTTTTCTGCTACTGTTACTGCAGAAATAAAAGGGCTGCAGGGCTGGGAAGCTATTTTATATATTTTTTTCTTTCTTGATCTGCCTTGGCAAAAGAATTCATCACTTAGTAGTCTATCAACTGGTCCTGAGCTTCTCTGGACTCAACTAGGCTGGTCCTTGGAAGGTAGATGTTGATGCTTCAAGGACTTCATTTGAAGCTATTCCATAATGATTGAACCTGTTGGAGTTTACTCTCCTCTGATATAGTCTTTAGGAACCCAAGTCACTTCCACACCATGGTGAGACTGTTAAGAAGGGTCCCAGAACAAATGTTTACTTATCATTATCTGATTTCCCCCTAAGACTGATCAAAATGCATATAACAGCATTCTTGGCGATTTTGTGATATGCTGGTGGTAATGGGCTTCCTTTTTTATTTTGTGACTTGGACTTTCATTTTGATTTTTCATATTCCAACCCAGAGTGGTCACATGCCTACATGAAAATGTAAAAAACCCTTTTATCACAGTCCTAGGAGTCCAGCTCCAGGCTGGGCAGTTAGAGCAGGGCAGGGAAGAGGGTGGAACATCTTCTGACTCCCCCCACAACACCTCTCAGACACTTTGACCTTGGAGTTTGCATAAAAGAAGGGAGTTGGAGAGGTGGTCCCAGGATGCACAGCAGCTCAGGCAGGTGAGATAGAGGCAAGGAATGGATTCAGGATAGGGAGATTACAGACACCGGATACTCCATTCTAGGCTTTTCTCTAATGGAATTCATTCATCAAAATGTATTTGTCAATAACAGACTATTAGGATAACTTCACAATTGGTATTTACCTTCCATCAATGAAAGAATGTCAGTCAGACTGAAGCTCAATTGACTAATAAAGGACAATTAAAATAGACAAATGTCTGGGAGTTTGACAGATTTGAATGTAAGATTTTCTAGCCTTGTCTTCATGGAATATCTCTTTTTTGAGGAGATGAAGGAAAACCAGCATTTCTTCCCTTTCACATCATCCTTCTACAAATCCAGCCATTTTCACATTGAGCTTCATAAACTCTTCCTAGATAGCCTGTTGGTGTTGGGTCCAAAATCATTCATTCAAAAAATAAATTATTTTCTACATTAATATCATCACAATCCCAAATAACATCTTGGTTTTAAGTGTATTTCAAAAGTGATTATTTTCTAAATGTGATTCCTTCCCAAAGTCTTTTTGTTCTATAAGCAAATCAATAATACCACCCCAAACATGGGTAATCATTATAGGTGGTTGTATTTGATTGGTTGAATGAGTAGGGTTTAGGGTAGGAAGGGTCTTTTTAAGTGACAATTCCAATAGGCAGAATCATCTTTGCATTTCCTTGTTCAATGTTATTTTTTTTTAGATTCAGAGATGTGGGTACAAAATCTTTTTAATTTAATATAGTCATTTTATATAGTTTTTATATTATATAATATATTTATATAATATAGACATTTAATATAGTCATATATTTTATATCTCATAATGTTCTCTGTCTTTTTTGGACAGAAATTCTTCCATTATCCATAGGTCTGACAGGTAAGTTATTTTGTGCTCCTCTAATTTGTTTATAGTTTCACCCTTTATTTCTAAATCATTTTGTATCCATTTTGACTTTACCTTGGTATATAGCATAAAATGTTGGTCTGTGCCTGATTTCTATTATTCTATTTTTCAGTTTTTCCAGCAATTTTTGTTGAATAGTGAGTTCTTTTTCCAAAAGCATAGCTCTTTGGGTTTGTCAAACATTAGGTTGCTATGGTCATTTACCACTGTGTGCTAGCCTTATCTATTCCATTGGTCCACTGTTCTATTTCTTAGCCAGTATCAAATTGTTTTGATATTTGCCATTTTATTTATTTATTTTTTAAAAACTCTTATCTTCTGTCTTAGAATCAATACTGTGTATTGGTTCCAAGGCAGAAGAATGGTAAGGTATAGGCCTTTGTTGGCAAAGGTGTAGTACACATGCCCCAGGGGCACAGATGCGGATGCTGTGTTCCCCCTCTCCACCACACCTGAGGACATTTTTTTGCGTGCCCTGACCCTATGTCTAGCAGAGCAATGAGAGCACTTCCTCCACTCTCTGGGG
>NC_058134.1:30412401-30514846 GCF_016433145.1 Gracilinanus agilis
GGGCAGGAGACAGAGAGAGAGAGAGAGAGAGAGAGAGAGAGAGAGAGAGAGAGAGAGAGAGAGAGAGAGAGAGAGAGAGAGAGAGAGAGAGAACCTGGAGAGAGCTGACGTCAGCCAGTACGAGAAGGTGTTTTCTCCTCTGTTTATCTGGGTTGAACTTGGAGGGCTTCAGGTGGGCATTCTTCTCTTCCCTCTAAAACTATGTTTTAAAAATTCATTGCTTTTTTTTCTTTTAGGGAAAAGAGAAAATGGAATTCTAATGTGTTTGTAAAGCTGCCTTTAAAACACTCTCCCCTCTCTCTCTCCTTCCCTCCCACTCTCCCTTTGTCTCCCTCTGCCTCTCTGTCTATCTCTATCTCCGCGTCTCTCTCTCTCTGCCTCTCTCTCTCTCCCCAAACACTTTGCCATTTCTTGTCCCCCCCCCTTAAAGCCTGTTTAGATGCCAGGTCACGGGCACAGTTGTTGAAAGAACCATGACCTGTAAGTCATGTGACCTGGGTTTCAGGTCAGTCCCTACCACCCATGAGGTGTGGCCATCTGGTAAATCACTTCAGTAGAATATAAGTTTGTTGGGAGTATGGACCGATTCAGGATTTTTTTGGTTCGTTTTTTGGTCTCTCAGTTCCTAGACCCCAAAAAGCAGAATGGCCCCAGGGAGATGGAATCTTGAAGACTAGATTTCCAATTCTGACCAACACTAGCTCTGTAAGTCATTTAACTTTGCAGCAGTTCCTGTAGCTGAGGGCAGAAGTTAAGACTGACTTGCCAGTCTATCAATGAAGGGCGTTTCCATTCCCAGGAGTTCTCCATTCCAGTGAAAACGCAGGTTCAGACTCCCAACACCTCCGCCCCCAAGACTCCAGTGTACAACAAAACCTTGCACACAGCAGACATTAAATAAATGCTTGTTTCGTTGAGTCCACTTTTCATACCCAAGATTCCTCATCTTTAACATGTGAGGGTCAGCCCAAATGATTCCTAAGGTTTCTTCTAGTTCTAAAATTCTTTACATTTTACCATCAGAGAATGTGGATGCCCTGGGCGCATGTTTTCTCCTATGATCTGCTTTTTGGGTCTACTTCAGAGGGTTTTTTGGTTTTTCTTTTTCCTCCTACCCAGCAAAAAGTAGAGAAGGCTTGGAAATTGGGTGATTTGTGGCACCTAAAATTGAGAAAGATTAGAGCAGTGATTCCCAAAGTGGGCGCCACTGCCCCCTGGTGGGTGCTGCAGTGATCCAGGGTGGCGGTGATGGCCACAGGTGCATTTGGGGACGGTGAATAACTGTAAGGGGGCAGTGATAGTATGTGCCAGGGGGTGCTAAGTCATATTTTTTCTGGAAAGGGGGTGGTAGGCCAAAAAAGTTTGGGAACCACTGGATTAGGGTATAGGATCAGAAAAATCTAGAGTGAAGGAGATCCTTCATCTGATCTAGTCCAAGTCTTCTAATTTTCCATTTGGAGAAACTGAGGCCTGGAAATGTTAGATGACTTGCCTGATACAGAGCTAAAATAAATAGTAGCAACAGTATTCTGACTACAAATTCATTGGACTTTCCATTTGGAGGAACTTAAAAGTAAAGGCCAATGGGAGGATATTTTCTGTGGCTTTCCATTTTTCAGGGTATTGCCCACTCCCTTATTTTGCTCCCTCTGCCTCCCTCAGCTTTCCCTCTCTTTCCTCCCCTCGTCATCCTTTTTCCAAACCGTTTGCTTGTTATTGGGAATTAGCTTCTGGGAGATGCTGCCAAATGACAGGAATGCTTAGTATAGCCTTGGTTCTTTGTATTTGTTGTTGCATGGACTGAAAGAGAGAGGTAGGGAGATTTGGGGCTTTGGGTTTGGAATGGTTTTAATTAATTTGCTCGGGAGGTTACCCTCCTGCCTGGATGGGGGACACAGCTCTTGGGCCCCAAGTCACCGGGGCAGATTCTATCCTTTCCCCTAAATAGTGCAGTCTCTTCAATATCAACAACTTTTTTGTTTTGACCAGAAATAGCATCTTCTTCCTTGAAAATGAAATGATAACCCCTTGCTGGGTGTGGGAGAGATTTTGAGTGGAAGAGATCGCCCGCCCTCATTTACGTCATCGTGCACCAGCTCCACTCCATGACAGTCACTCCCGATTCAGGAGGGACAGATGTTTCCTCGGTTCCTTTACCATCCTGCCGACTTGTTGCCCATGGACCTGTTAGAGAAAGTCCTGTGGCAGGCAGAGGGATGAAGCGATGTAACTGCTCATTTATCAGGGACTGCATCATGTTTAATATGATGGAAGCTGGTTTCAGAAAATTGGTATGAATCCCTAAGCAACCGAACAGTCAAGTTCCAGATCACTTCTGTGACAATAAGTTGCTTTGACACGCTGCTGGAGCGTGCCTATTTTTAGAGCACTGGAAATGCCTAACCACTCATCAGATGAGTCCTTTCATTTACCAAGTCAGTGTTTGGGGCTTTGCAAAATATTAGGTCTTTTCCTCCACGTCCAAACTCGTTGGTTTCATTTCCCCTTCATTTAGTGTTGGTTTCCTTTTAAGAGGTATTAATAAGACTAGGGGAGAGGCAGCGATGATGTAACACAGAGAGAATCAGTCTTGAAATCATAAAAAACCCGAGTTCAAGTCCTGCCTCTGACACACATTGGCTTCTCGGTACAATTTTCCAAGATAGCTAAAGGTAAATTGCCAGCCAATCAATCAATCAATCAATCAACATTTATTAATTGCTGCTTATTAAGTCTTGGGGAGCAAAGAAGAAGAGGAGACAACATGAATCATGTAATCATGGGGGAAAAAAACTAAAAAAAAAAACTTTAATTGAAAAAATTTTTATTAATTGCCTACTATGTGCCAGGCACTATGCTAAGGACTGAGATTACAGAAAGAGGCAAAAGGCAATCCTCGCCCTCAAAGAACTTAAAATCTAATGAGGGAGCCAATATGCATTGATCTGTATTGTTTAAAGGTGTTTCTACACTGGGGCTTCCCTATACTTTTTTTAAAGTACTTACTTTCTGTCGTAGTAACACCTCTGAGACAGATAGGCAAGAGCTAGGCAAGCTGGGTAAAGTGACATGCCCAGGGTTACACAGCCAGGCAATTTTTGATGTCCTATTTGAACCCAGGTCCTCCCCACTCTAGGCGAGCTACTCTATCCTACCCGCCCTTTCCCTCTACTTCTGACGCCACATTTCCTCAGTAAGCAAATAGTACTTCAGAATTTTTATTGATTTTGCAGAATTTATTGCTTCATATAAAATTAAATTCGATAGGGAGGAGAGATAGGGTGTCATGGAAAAAGCCCTGTCATGGAGTGAGGAAAGCAGCATTTGAACCCTGGCTCAGGTACTCATCAAGCATCACCTTAGGTGAGTTACTACCCTTTCTGAGATTCAGTAGCCTCCCTCCTTTGTCAGCTGGGTAGCCCATAGCTGTACCACTTACCCTCAGGATTTTTGTCAGGAAAGTGCTTTAGAAACCTTAACGTGTTATGGCTCTAGAGAGCCTGAGTGGGATGATTAATAGGAAGCTGACCTCACATAGAGAAGAACATCTCGATTCAAGTATTGCCTCCCCAAAACATGCCAATTGTGGGTCCCTGGGCCAATTGTTTGATTAATCTTTTGATCCTCTAGGGCTAAGGTATCAAACTCAAAGAGAAATGAGGGTCACTAGCCCCGAGCAAGTCATTTAACCCTGTTTGCCTCAGTTCCTTCATCTGTAAAATGAGCTGGAGAAGGAAATGGCAAACCTCTTCTTTGCCAAGAAAACCCCAAAATGGGGGCACGAAGAGTTGGACATGACTGAAAAAGATTGGACAACCACAAAAACTCTGTGTAATGTAAGGAGGAGCCACTTATTGACTGAGAAATCCACATACTAACATTATCTATGTTCTATTGTATTTTAAATCATTTTGTTAAATACTTCCCAATTACTTTTTAATGTAATTCAGGGCACACTTGGGAGTTCTGCTGACCTTGTGTTGACATTTCTGTTCTAGGGAGTTCTGTAAGATTATGAATTGCAGGGAAGCTGCCGTGACTTCCATTAGTAGAGGGAGTCAAGTAGCAGTCCCTTTATCCTACTTGCAGTCTTTGCTTTGGACATTTAGAATAATACATGCATCTGCTTTATCACTGATAGTAGCTGGATATAGCAGCACAATCCTGTCTTCCTGGCTCCTGGGAACGCTGTCAGGCTGGCAGATCCCTTGATCTCACAGGTCTGAGCCTCAGTGGGTTAAGCCAAACTAAGTTGGGCATTATTATTAATGGAGATTCCCCCGGAACAGAGGATGTCCAAGTTGCCTATGGAGAGTCAAACCTGTCCCAGGTCAGAAAAACAGCAGTTCAAAGGGCTGTGCTGCCCAGGTGAAGTCCCTGTATGTGTAGCCTTCCAGTGGGATAGGGAGGTCTAGTCTTTAAAATAATAATGATAGGGGGCAGCTGGGTAGCTCAGTGGATTGAGAGCCAGGCCTAGAGATGGGAGATCCTGGATTCAAATGTGGCCTCAGACACTTCCCAGCTGTGTGACCCTGGGCAAGTCACTTAACTCCCATTGCCTAACTCTTACCACTCTTGAAACCAGTACACAGTATTCTAAGACAGAAGGTAAGGATTTAAAAACAACAACAACAACATCATCATCATCATCATCATCATCATAATGGTAGTATATGTCAAAGCATTTGCCATACACTATCCTTCCCATCCTCTGTGGCTCCTTGGATAGAAAGTAGTAACCTTTAGGAAAGGAAAGAGAAGAAGGAGATTTTATATTTTAAAAGGAAATTACAAATTTGGTGAAACTGCACAAACATTTTAATGATCTCCTAAGGGGTAGCCAAGCCTCTTATTTCTATAGTCCTTATGTCTGCTAAGCTCAAGTCAAGGGCTGGCATTGTAATATAGGAGTTGTTGATTTTGTAAATTAATGGTTGTAGCTGTGTTAGTCATAAAGGAACAGATCCCCAATGCTCCCCCACTCCACCCCTCCCCAATACACAGATTGGTTGAGGCTCAGAGCTTAAGAAATTAGTGAGGTTATTTCACTATTCACAGGATTACAGATGAACCCGCTGCTGGTCAAGGAGACCAGGCTAAGGGCCGTTGATGGCGACACAACTTGTCTGTTGACAAACGTGTCCGTGTCACCGGTTTCTGAGGATAACCCAATGGAGCCCCGTGACTCAGAGGGGCCCCCTCGAAGACAGGAGCTTTAAAATAGCCCAGTTGATTCACACCGTTCTTCAGTGTTTGGCCTTCCTCCTGGGTTGTCTCTGAAGGTGTTAATTTGGTGTGTGAAGAATTCTCAGCTGGTGTCTGAAACCCAATCGGGACCCAACTCCACAGATGTCATCAAACAGGCAACTGGACTATCATGATTGATAGAACCGGGCAGAATGAGAGTTTCTGGTCACCTCCACATTAAACAGTCTCAAGAATTGTATTTCTATCATGATCTTATCCCACTGCCATTCTTTTGTTCCAACTAACAACATTCTTCATCTGTGAAATGGGGGTAGTAACAGAATCATTTTGTGAGGATCAGAGGAGATAATATGTGCAAAGGGTCCATTGACTTAATCAAGTCACTCCTTCCCACTTAAAATAAGTGATAAAAATGTCCAGGCACCTTCATGGTGAAAATGATCAGCCTCAGGGGCTTTAGTTTCACTCAGTCACTCCATCACATCCTAGTTTTTTTAACCAAGTGTGACAGTCCTTGGAACTCACCAGAATCATGTTTGGATGGGCTGAGGAACGTTGATCATATTTTGGAGACTGTCTGTACATTATCAAGCTAGTCAGAATGAGAGTTTTTCAAGGGTTTGGAATGTGTGATATTCTGGTTAAAAAAAAAAAAAAAACAACTGATAAAATAACCTGTGGAGATTGGGGGAGAAGAAGCCTCAGGTTCAGCCTCAGCTTCGTTCTCCTTCTCTCTCTGCTTTGACTGGAGGAGCTCACTTTTATGAGCTTTGAAGGGTCATGAAATGTTCGACCTCCCATCTTCCCATCAGTGCCCTCATGGCATCACTGGGCTGATTGAGAGTCGTGTCTGCATTGGGAATCAAAGACAGACCAGATGTGGGTTAAGGATTCCTGTAGGAACCTAGAAAAGAAACTCTGTGCCAAAGAGGAGTTTCCTGAACACCTCACAAAGGAGAGGAAATGACTTCCAGCAACCAGGAATTGTTAAGTTACAGGCATACAGATTTTCAATGAATATTGAAATTTAAGTTTTCTGTCTAAATTTAAGTCCACTTTCCCATATTATAAATAGTATATACGATTGACAGAATTTGTCACAAATGGTTGGGGGAATGTTTTGTACTGATTTATTTTATTGTTCTATATTCTTAAACTACAAAATTTTACACGATAGTAAATACTCCTAAAATCTACCTAAGACTGGCTCACTAAATTGGTTCTTAACTGATAATATTGAGGGGAAACACACAGAAAGCATTTGAATTGATGGCAGTAGAGTAATCACCCCCTAACTCCAGCTTGGTCTAGGGTCTAGGCTAAGTTTCACAGAATAAGTTGGGAAAATTCTCATGATGCCAAAAAATGTGTATTAGGTAGGGCCCATTAGGATGGGGAGTACCACTGATGATGTGACTGTGGACCCATTGAAATACTGCAGGATGCATTAAAAAAAACTTAATTAATCCAGGAGCTAAATTCAGTCTTTGGGTTATGAAACTACGTCATCAGGAAACATTGTAGAGTGGAAAATACACTGACTTTAGGATCAGAAGATCCAGCTTCAGATCCTGCCTGTCTTTTGCTTGTTGCATGACTTTGGGCAAGTCACCTAACATTTATAGATCACCATTTACTTATCAACTCGATGAGGAAATGTGATTGGATGTTCTCTAAAGTCCCATCCCTTTCTAACTATGATTTCTTATCAAATGACCAGGTTTCTTCTTGACATGTTGGCTCTCAGTTCTAAAGAATGATGGAAAACAAAGTTTCAGACAATCCAATTGTAGATAATTGGCCATTGACTTTGATCTTTTAGGTTAAAAATCTGAGCTAGTAACCCAGTTTGTTAATATAGATAAGAGAAATTTTCAACTTTAGTAATACATTTTTCAACAATAAATTTCAACAACAATAAAAGTTGATGGGTTGAAAGTCAGGTAGTTGACAACATGTTAATGTAGTAAACAGCAGAACCAGCTACACAGCTAGTGACTTATGGGCATGATTTGAACTTAGATCCTGCGTGAATAGAGTGCCACATACTTCCTTAAATTCAGAAGGACCTATATTTAGATCTTTCCTCTGACACCAACCAGGTGGCATGTCAATTCACTTCCCTGAACTTCTAATAATCCTCTGAGTCCTGAAGTTGAAGACACCTTATGGTCTGCTTTATCATAGGGAGTTCTCATTTTAGGAGTTCACTACGTACCCCAAATCCCATACCTTGGCATTAAATGTTAAAAGCAATATTTTTTCCTGGAAATTGGGATATATAAAACCTGAATTTCCTGTGAAAACAAGATGAAGAGGCAAAAGTGTGATAAGGAAAAAATCTATTAGTTTGGAAAATGAGAAATTTTAGAGATTTAACTACACAGATATAGTATACTATCTATCTATCTATCTATCTATCTATCTATCTATCTATCTATCCATCCTTCTATCCATCATTCCATCCATCTATCTATTTATCTGCAATAAATAGCTTGAAGTTGGGGGACCTGGATTCAAATCTTGGCTCTTTTGCTTATTACTTAGATGACCTTGTGCATATTATCTCACTTCCCTCACTTTTCCTCAGTTTCCTCATCTGTTAAATAAGTAGACTGGATATAGCTTCTGAGTGCTCTTTCATCTCTGTTTCGCATCCTAAGATCTACATCACCATCATCATCACTAAATACATAGTACTTTGAAGTTTATAGTGCTTTACATATATGAACTCAAATGATCCTCACACCAACCCTGAGAGGTAGGTGCTATTATTAGCCTCATTTAACACACAAGGAAACTGAAACAGCCAGATTTGTCCAAGGTTAGTCATCTAATGAGGATCTGAGGCTGGATTTGAAAACAAAGCAATAAGAATTTAAAAAAAACAGCTCCATAACCCTTTAGAAGATTGAAAGGCTCTTCTTAGTTGATGAAAGTGTTCCAAGATGAGCCATTTTTTGCCATGGGCCATTGGAGCAAATGGTCCTATAGTCCTTCCCAACATTTGCAGCTTCCCACACTCTGCTGTCATCACTTTGCCGATGTTCTGTTTGGATAGCTGGTAATTGAAAGGAGAAAACGGTTTAACAAGGGTCCTCTGTCTTCTGGTTTAATGGCAGGTTTCATAGAGATTATGAAATGATGATGCAGGCTGATAGAAAGTTTTTATTGCCACAAATGTGGGATGAAGGCATTGTTCAGGAATGATGGTGAGCTTAGGTTGGTTCTCAGGAGAGAGGGACGTAACCCTGTGGTTATTAATGGAGTCTTTTAGTTTAGCCTGACAGTAATTTTTTCCTTCACTTAGTCTGATTATCACCTTCCCTAAAATACACCAGTCCTTTAATATTCCAAGTACTAATGAAGTGGCCAATCCTTTAAATATCCATCCATGTGAGCCCACGAATAAGATTAATCTCCAAGCTCTCATGCTGTTATGGAGCTATCTTCTCATTGTTTCCATGCAAGGAACCCTAAACCCAGCCATCCTCATCTCTTTCTGGTTGGGCAGAGACATCCCTTAATGCTAACACTCAATTGGCATTATTTTAAACTCCGAGAGGCACCGATGGTATAAAATTTCCTAAATGAGTTGTTGCTGCCTTCTAAGCTAATGGAGGGGGAAATCACACGAAGGACTTGAAACCACTAAAACAATCCCAGTAGAGATTGGGGTTTTCTGGCATTGAGTGTGTCATTCCAACATGCCATCAGTGAGGAATTGGGATCATTGTTCCTACTATGAACTTCTTAACTCTGAGAACTGAGGAAAAAACATTTGAGTCAACATAAAGACATTGTGGGTTGGTGGATGGGGTGCTGGACTCAAAGTCTTGGATTCAAATCCTTTGACACTCACAAGTTGTGTGGCCTTTGGTGAGTCTTTTCAGTTCCTTGTGACTCACTTTCATCATCTGATCAGTGAGAAGATTGGATCTGATGGCCTTTCAGGTCCCCTCTGGGTCTAAATCTATAACCCTATCAACTGGCTCCCTAGATACTCAACCAATTCAGAACATAATAACTATAGATCTTAGACCTAGAAATATTGGGTGTCATTGTCTAAACCCCTTCATTTCCTTGAAATGGGTACTAGAGTTACTGGTACTAGAGTGTCTATTCTATAAAATGAAGATAACAGTGTTAGCCTATCACGTGGGGATTCCATGAGAAGTGCTGAGCAAAACTGATCACAAAGAAGTCTTGCAAATGGAAAGTGCTAAAGGAATGCCTCATAATAATCAACTTTAATTATTATGCTTCCCCATATAATAATAATAAGAACTGATATTTGTGTGATGCTTTGAAATTTACAAGGCACTCTACATATATTCTCTCATTTGAGCCTTACAAGAATCCTGTGAGATAGATAACACATTCATTATTATCCCCAATGCAACTGGGGAAACTGAGGCATATAACGAGTAAGTGACTTTTCATTGTCATATAACCAGTATCAGAGGTAGAATTTTAACCCCAAACTTCCTGACTTAAGTCCTGCATTATCCACTAGATGACCCTGGAATTTGGAAAGATGGCAAAGCAAGAAACAGTAAAATGTAAAATTGGATAGATACTTATAAATTTACATACCAGATTCCATTTGCTGATATAGCTCATGCAGCGACACAGTAATTCAACAGTAGCATTTATCCAGAGCTGTTAGGTGGCATAGTGGATAAAGTGGCTAGCCTAGAGTCAGGAAGATTCATCTCCTGGAGTTAAAAAATGGCCTCAGACACATGCTAGCTATGTGACCCTGGCCAAGTCAAGTGTCTTATCCTTATTTGCATCAGTTCCTCATCTATAAAATGAATTGGAGAAGGAAATGGCAAACCACGCTAGTATCTTTGCCAAGAAAGCCCCAAACACAACCAATCTTTTATTTCTAAAGTATAGAAAGCAAATGTGGGAGAATTTTTCAAACATGTGTAGCTAAGGTAAGAAAGTCCAAATTTTCATTAAGACACCTGAAAAATCTTTTTATTCCCACTTAGAGTGACTAAGAATGCCCATATACTAGATGCCCAGAACGTATTTGTTGATATGATTGGACTGTGACTTTTACAGATGTTCTGGTATTGGATCAGGGTGTGATTCTTTTCCATCAATATTCCTGAACATATTAACGCCTGGAGATTTGAACCCAGGTCTCTCTTGACTCTAAGACTAGCCTTCGATCCATTACACTACATTTCCTCCTCTTTAGTAAATTCCAGGGCCAGAGTTCAACCCATGTTCACGTTAAGACCTGATGAGCTACATTGCAAGATGCTAAAGGAACCAGCAGCTATCTGGTTGCGGATTGATTTTTGAACAATCCTGGAGAATGGGAGGTGTACTGTGTGACTGAAGAAGGACAAATAACCAATTTTCCAAGAAAGAAAGAAAATGGAATCTTCAGATTATAGGCTAGGGAACTGGACCAATTCGTGGAAAAATTCTCAAACGCTGTGGTTAGTGAACATCTAGAAAAGGAGCCATTGATCACAAAAAACCAACATGGCTTCATCAAGAGCTGAACACTCTTACAGTGACCCAGTTTTCTTTGTCATTAGGGTTACTGGACTGTCAGATTAGGAGACAGCTTGGTGACTCTGTAGCAGTTCATGGAAATTTCTTCTCTATAATCTTCATTTGCGTTGTTTCTGACTCCTTACCGTGACAGTCCACAGTGGGTTTAGTCCTTCCTCAATCAGTGGGCTTCTACGGCTATTATATAAAGTGCTGCTATGGGCGTTTTTATTTCTGTCTTTTGCCTCCTTGGATATTTGCTTAGGAGTGGAATTCTGGGTCAAAGATTATCTTAGTCACTTTACTAACATGAAAGACTGCCTGCTACCGTGGAAAAGATTTTGGACTTGAGCTACAACCTGAATTTAAATCTGCTATTTGCTAATTGTATGACCTCGAGCAGCCCTCTCTGGACCTCTGTTTTCTCATCTTTAAAATGGTCCCTTTCTCCTCTAAATCTCTGACCCTATGATCCAGATTCCTTGCTAGAACCCCCCAGTGGTTCTGTTTGCTATGAAAAGTTTGTCTGTATCTTTTTGTTAGGTGTTGCTGTTGCTGTTGTCATTGTAACTCACCTATTGTCAAGGACTGACTGCAAAGGAGAAAGGGAAGAGATGGTAGATTGGAGGATAACCAAAAAGCCATTTTGGGGGGGACAAAACTCCACGGCTTTCTCTCGAATGCATTTTGACATTCCTTTAAAGTAAAGCCAATTAAAAATGAAGCTCAAATATGGCCGAGGACTTGAATGGCAAGTTAGAGCACGAGGGAAACTTTAAGGGCCTCAAAGAGGGGGTTTAAATGGAAATTCTGACAACCTTAACTACACCTCTTCCACAAGGCAAGAGCCCTATTAGCAAAGAAGAGCATGTCACCAGCCACATATTATTCTATCAAGCAGTGGTTGATCGTTTTTGTTCCGAGTAATCACTAAGTACATTTATGTTTGCAGGGTGGTGAATTTTTTAAAATGTTTTTCTTCAATGTGCCTTCTGCTTTGGAAGATTGCCCAGTAACTAGGCTTTGGATATGGGCAGCAGGGCAGAAGCCTGCTTCGTGGCTGAAAAACCAACCAAACCAGAAGCCTAATTTCTCTCTATGGCATGAGCCAAGGGAGTAGATCCTCCAATTGGTTCCATTTGTTGGCCTTGTTTCAAAATCACACCGATACATTCCAGAAGCTTATTGCTACCCAACCAGACACTGTCACTCTCAGACCTGAAACTCAGGTCATGCTGAGGATGGTGTTTTCAGAAAGGGAGGGCCCTAACCCAGACCTGCCAGGGAGAGGAGATGAGACAGCCTCATGCCGCAGCAGGCTAAACATTCTGACACATTGGATGTGCCAAATGCAGGCCTCCCCAGGGCTTCTCAGAGCAATCAGTTGGTGTTTTTTGTGTCTGACTCCGACTTGTGAAGAGGGATGTCACTTTTCTTGGTGGAAAAGTTCTTCTTGGGGATTGTCATTGACGGGGGACTCGAGATTCGAGAAGGAGGACAGAATATGTTTCTGTGATACAAAACGGGTATTTCCTGGGTTGGGTTTGGCTAGGAATGACTTCTCATGGGGAGTATGGAACGCCTGGCCCTTTGCACACACACACACACACACACACACACACACACACACACACACACACACACACAGAGTAGCTCATCATTGAAGATTTGTTCAACTGAATAGCACAGAAGTTTAAAAGTCCTCAAAGACAGGACCATTGATTGGCCTTATGATAGAACGGGAGTGGAAATAAACCTGGCCTTTACCCAGTGCTCACAGTTTTGAAAGCGAGTGACTCACAGCATCATGGGATGTTTTACCTGGAAAGTATGGTCCCATTCATGCCAAAGATTTTTTGAAGCAATTGATATAGAGAGCAAGTCCTTGAAAATGCCTCAATCGATCAATAAACAAATTTACTCAATGCCTACTGTGTGCTAGACACTGTGCGAAGTGCTGCGAATAAAAAACGAAGCCAGCCCCTGCCCTCGAGTTGCTTACAATCTAGAAAGAAAACTTTTCCTTTTGCTGCCACTAAAAAAGTCTACCTTCCCTCTGCTGATTTCTTCTGAGCATTTTATCCAGATCTCATTTGACGCACCTTATAGGACATATTTCTGGACAGTTCCCAGACCCTCTTCCTCCCAGGCAGTTGCATATAAGCTTATTTCTAGCATAATGTCTTGTACAGACCCGGGTATGGCGACTAAAGCAGTGATTTCTTTGGCAGAGAGAGCTCCTGGGTAGGGAAGCTCTATCCACCTATGCATTTCTGCACCCTCTTTGCATCTTGGAATCAGAGAGTTGCTCAGGCCACTGGGAAAGTAAGTCACACAGGCAGTGTATGTCAGAAGCAGGAGCTGAACCCATGTCTTCCTAACTTCCGAGTCCATCATTATATCATCCCGTCTCTCCCCAGAGAAGATACTTAACAAACATTTGTTGAATTGATTCTCCTATTTCTCGATGTAAATGGTTTCCTCGCTTAGTATTTACAGTACTAAAAGACAAAAGAATTCTAACTTTAAGGCAAGTATTTCTTCCTAAGGGATGGAAAGATGAAAATGGAGGGTTTGTCCTTTTTAATTTTTAAGGACTCCATACATTAACCATCCTATGGGTAAATAAACTCTGCTGGAAGATATAAAAGCATTACTATTCCCACCGGCTTGATTATTTGTAGGCCAAAATGTTTTTTACATCTGGGACAGTTCTGATTTGTTTCCTGTTGGTGTGCTCACTTGTGTAGAGATAAGAGTAGTTGACTGTTGGAGCTGAAAAGGGCAGAGGAGATCATCTAAACCAATGGTATTAGTCAGGAATCTGCAACTTTGTTTTTAAATATAATTAGGGATAATTATAGTTCAATTTAATTGGTTACATCATAATCCTCTCTTTTATTTTATGCATTTAAAAACAGTATTCTGGGAATGATGGCCACCAAATTCCCAGTGGATCAATGGCACTCATACAAAGATTAAGAAACCCAGATGAGAAAACTGAATCCTAGGACAGTCAAGTGACTTGTCTAAGGTCTCACAAAAAAATTAGTGGTAGAACTAGACTAGAACTCAGATATCCCAACATCTAGTCTTGGGCTTCTTTGTATCATACCATACAATCTCATTAATGAAAACTATCATGGCATGGTATACTTGCTTGTAACATGCCATCAAAAGCAATAATTGGAGTTTCAGCTATTCTTGGGTCAGGCAGGAGTAAGAAAAATTTTTGGAGCAACAATTCCCCGTCATTTTTTTAATTCTAACTCTCCCCTAAGAGGCATTGAAATTTACTTCATAGCTAGAGTTGGCTTCAAATTTAAGAAGGCTTGAGTTCAAGTTTTGCCTCCTCTGACACATATCGAGGGTGTGATCTTGAACAAAATGCTTCATTTCTCAGTCCTTTATATAACTCTCAAGGTCTCTGTGTTTCAGGACAGTTGCTGATTTACTTTGATAGAAGGAATTTTCTCACTAAGAGTTCCATTTACCAATGAAATCATAGATCTGTACCAAAAAAAAAATTCTGATACTCTTTTCTCCCTTAAATATTATGTATTATATATTTTAAGGCTAAAATAAACATAACAATGTACTGAAGTTGTTAAAGTATTTAGTTATATCCTTTGAAATAATTGTGAACATCCCGAGTTAACATTTAGTCAAGATTGTTTATTATGCTTAAAAGTGAAATGCCAAGTTATTAGTTCCAGTCATAGGCTGTTGGCTTGCTCTGTTTTTATGCTTATTAATAGCAAATCAGAATCCAAGATGGCTTCATCTCAGAGTTCTCAGACTGATATTAATCAAATGGTATCTTCAGGGAATCCAGAACCCATTAGTGTCCCTGCTCTGTCACCTCTTCTCTGATTTAGAATAAGTCCCTTCTCCAATCAGAGAGTTGTCTGGCTTATTAGAAAACCATTGCTTCAGTACGCACCTTTCTCTTTGTTAAAGGGCACACAGGTTAAAGAGCAACACGTCCAGCTTAATAAATACCAAGAAATATTTACTGAACTATGCGGAATAACTAGGTAGTGCGCCTGACTCCAATCCAGAGGTCACTCGTCTAAGAGGAAATCCTACTATTCAGATGACTAATGTGTTGGCTGGGCCTGCTGTGACCAGCAATCTCTTTTCATCCAAAATGGTCTTAGGAGTGAATTGATGCATTCTTGCATTATAAAGGAGCTCACCAAAAAAAAAAAAATTAAACCCTTACTTTCTATCTTAAAATCAGGACTATATATTGGTTCCAAAGCAAAAAAAAAAAAAAAAAAAAAAAGTAAGGGCTAGGAATGGAGGTTAAGTGACTTGCCCAGAGTTATACAACTTGGAAGTGTCTAAGGCAAGATTTGAACCCAGGACCTCCCATCTCTCAGCCTAACTCTCAATCTATTGAGTTTAGCTTCCCCCAGTGCCCATCAATTTTTAAAGAAGTAAATCTCCTCCTCTAATCCCCTATTTCCATTATTCTGGTGTAAGTTATGCTTAAGACACTTCTTAACAATTCTCTCTCTCTCTCTCTCTCTCTCTCTCTCTCTCTCTCTCTCTCTCTNTCTCTCTCTCTCTCTCTCTCTCTCTCTCTCTCTCTCTCTCTCTCTCTCTCTCTCTCTTCGTCTCCCTCCCTCTCTCTCTCTCTCTTTCATATACTCTCTCACGCATTGTCTGTCTGTCTGTCTCTGTCTCTGTCTCTGTCTCTCTCCTTCCCCCCCGCCCATCACGCATCTTTTGTGTTCAAACACATAGAGCCATAGAATGTTTGATAAATAGCTCATCAGGATCATCTTTTCATTGTATTTTCAGAACTTAGAGGGGATTTGAAAACAACATGGAGCTATGGATTTATTATCAAAGGGTAGAGATCTGGGTTAAGGAGCCTCTTTCTTCAATCAACCCTGTTGATTTTCTCTACCTTCTTTATTTAAAAACCGCCACATCAAGGAAAGGCTATTGGGTGACAATATACAAGGGCAACCAGACTTGATGTTGCCTAGGTGACTGATGAATAGGAAAGCTTTCTAGGATTATGGAGGTCTCCTGAGATTACTAGTTGCAAACATTCCCCTGTCACCTCTGCAAAGTTGCCATCTCCAGGTGATGGAAAAGGAGCTTTGCGGAGAAAATTCTCTATAGGCAATTCGGTTGCTTAAGGAGACATGTTTGCTTACTCATAAAAACCAGTGGAATAAATTTCCCTAGTCATTGTTCTTTTCATGCTTACTTCTTGATAGCAGAAACAAGCTTCCTTGGGAATTTCCTGATACTTTAATTAGAAAAATGTGTGTTTGCGTGTTTTTGCAAATATCCACATGTATCCTTGTGGAAGTAGATCTAACAAGTTGTAACCAGATTTAGAACCATTTCAGTTGTAAAAAAAGCAGAATATTTCTTTTCGAGGTGGATTTCTCATTAGAGTTCAGAGTAAGGATTTAGTTATTGATAAAAGATGATTAAAATATACGTGATCTTATTTCATCAAGACTAACAAAACATCCCGAAGCATTTCCTTTTCCAATATTGTCCAGACCACTGTGCTGGGGCATGGGGAGCCAAAGATGTGTAAGACATGTTCCCTTTCTTAAAGGGCATTAGGGTATAGGTGGATATACAGAACACCTACATTAAATATACACATATACACTGTGTTAAGTCTTTAAGAAAGGGTATAGACAGTAGGAACTATAAGAGTTCAAAGGAAAGAACAATCATGAAAGCAGGTGATAGTTGGAGAAAGCTCCATGGAAGATTTTGAAGAAATAGTATGATACGACAAAGAGAAAGTGGATGTAAGCCACCCCAATCAGAATGAATTTGGGAACAGAGACACAGAAGCGGGAGTCATCAGTGTGTCATTTTGGGAAACAATCAAGAGTGGCAAGTCAGTTTGGCTGTCCAATTTGGAGCACTGATACAATAATGGGAGATTAAGGCTGAAGAGGAAATAGGATCAGGATGTAGGGCTTAGCCTGAGGACTTTGGGCCCCATTCCTGTTGGTGCTCAGAAGCCATTATAGATCTTTGAGCCAGGGCACTACTCTGAAGAAAGCAGTGACTTAGAAAAAAATCAATCTGGTGATACACAGCAAAGGGGGCAAACATGTGGCCTGGTCGGCCACAATACTCCCATATGCCCAGAACCAAATGAAAAATGTTATTGGGAAATATTAATGAAATAAATAAAAATACAATAAAATACAGATAATGTTGATATGTGGTTTTCTAAGTCAGTATGAGGCCCTCGCAATGGCCCCATTACTATTTGAATTTGATACTATCGGCATACAGGATGGATCAGAGGAAACAAACTAATTAGGAGACTATCACAAGTGTTAAAGCCAGTAACTCCTGTACAAACAGGCTCAAATGAGATGGTGTATATAAAACATTTTGCAAAAATGTTAAAGCATTCTATAAAAGTCAACTGTTTTGTTATTATAATTAATATACCCATAGCATAGACCACAGAAGAAGGAAATGGGCTGAAACAGAACCAAGTATATCTCAGAAACCTGTCTGCTTTAAGGATCTTGTATAAAGCCCTTATTGGCATCAAGGATCTCTTCATGTCCCCAAACTACAGAACAAGAGTCCTTCACCTTCATTATGTCTCAGACCCCTTTGGTGTTCTGGGGAAGCCAATGGAGCCCTTCTCTGAATAATTAGTTGCCTACATTCATAATTGAAGGAAATTAGAGGTTGGTGGAAATAAAGATGTAATTTTCTTTCCCCATCTGAGTTCACAGACCCCCTCTGAAATTTATCCACAGAATTCTTTGGGGTACACGGACCCCAGAATAAGAACCTCCACCCTACATAAATACATGGCATTTAAGTTTATTATACCCATTGTGTCTTCCAACTAAGAGCAGAACATCTATCTGTCCAATCTTACATTGAGCTGAGTCTTATCTCTCTCTCTCTCTCTCTCTCTCTCTCTCTCTCTCTCTCTCTCTTTTTTGTGAGACTTCTTGGACCTGACAGGACACCATCTCTTAATGAAGCTGCTAGGGTTTTCACAAATGACAGGAAACAATCAGGATGTTTTTATTTAAAAATGCCTATTATTTCTCAATTGTCATCTTATTCATGCTTCCTGTACTCTCCCCATTTTTATTCCTCATTGAAATACTGAGTCACAGAATAATGAATCTGGAAAGGACCTCAGAACCCATTTAGTCCAGATTGTTCAAGTATAATAATCCCTTCTTTCATGTTCCCAAAAAGTGGTCATCCAAACTCTACTTGAAGATTTATTGTGAAAAGGAAGAGATGACTTCCAGAAGCAGCCCACGCCATTTTTGGACAGTCCTAAGTGTTAAGCCATTGTTCAGTCGTATTAGTTGTGTCCAACTCTTCGAGAGCCAATTTGAGGTTTTCTTGGTAAAGATAGTGGAATGGTTTGCCTTTTCCTTCTCCAGCTCATTTTACAGATGTGGAAACTATGGCAAACAGAGTTAAATGTCTTGTCCAGGGTCTCCCAGCTAGTAAGTTTCTCAGGTCTGATTTGAACTCAGGAAAATGAGCCTTATTGATTCCAGGCTTAGGGATCTATCCACTGCACCACCTAGCTATTAGGACATTACATTGGCCCTAAATTTGCCTTTTTACAAGCTCTACCCATGGCTCCTAATTCTACCTTTAGAAGCCAAGCAGAACCAATTTATTCTCATTTCTACAAGACGGTCATTAAATACTTAAAGATCACTATAAGGTTCCTCTAAGCTTTTTCTTCTTCAAGCCAAATAATCTCTCTTTATTTTTCATCTGATATTTATATGATGGGGTCTATATTTCCCTTTAGTACCATAATTTTTCCTTGCTTTCCTGTATAAAGAAGTCAAGGAAAAGGGGTTGGGGTGGCAAGAAGGATTTAATGATTTTTTAACAATGATTAAAGGAGGGGGAAGCTCAGTGGATTGAGAGTCAGGCCTAGAGACAGGAGGTCCTGGGTTCAAATCTGGCCTCAGACACTTCCCAGCTGTGTGACCCTGGGCAAGTCACTTGACTCCCATTGCCCACCCTTACCAGTCTTCCCCCTAGGAGCCAATACACAGAAGTTATTAAGGGTTTAAAAAAAAACAATGATTAAAGGAAATGTGTCAGTGAGATGGATTTCTTAAGGCTTTCCACAGGGTAAGCCCCCTTTCCCATGGCATTCCAAAACCCTTTGTACATTTTTAAGCCAGTAAACTATCAAAGATTTTCGTAATACTCCATATTTTCCAGGTGATGAGAGCTATCCTCTGTAACCAAATTCACTGAGCAGTCAGTTATCAAATAGACTAAGATCAACCCCTCCCCACCCCAGAGCCATGAGTGGGGGGGGTTGAGTGGTTAAGTGAGGCCATGAGTGGTTATGGTAGGGATCCCAGCATGTTATCAGCTCCACTTCCCCCTCTCCTATCTTCCCATTTTTCTATTGAAGGCAAGTTAGCCTAGAACACCAGTGACACCTTGGATCTGTTTCTAGGTGCTTGTCTTAGCCAAACTGAGCAATCAATGGAATCAATAGCCTGAATTATAGGAAGGCACCATGTGTGTGATCTGGGAAATGGGCTGACCATCGTATATATGGAGCCTGCCCACTTGGGGTAATATTAATAACTATAATTATTATGATAATGACAACAATATTATATAGTATCTACTTTGTGCCAGAAACTATGCCAAGGGCTTTACAAATATTATCTCAATTGTAAGCTTATGTACCTTGCTCAAAACTAGCATTTACATAGCATTTCAGAGTTTAAGCACTTTACATGTATTATCTCATTTGAATGATAGAAGGGTGAACCCCCCCCAACACACACACACACACACACACTTACTGAGACACTTGCCATCTGGCTATTACTAGGGGAGGGGTGTAGTACTTGTCAGTAGCAAAAAAGAGCTTAGAAACTGCCCTGAGTTAGCCTGATGGTGGGAGGAAGATGGTTAAATGCTGATAAAGACTAGACCCTCAATAAGAAGCCTTGGTTCATAGGCTCCTTCTGTTCTCTTAGAGAATAACAGCCAGGGAAGATGTATGTGACTTTTATGTAGAAGAGGAGATCTTTTTTTTTTTATGATTTTCATTCCATTCATTATATCTCTGTCCTCTCTTCCTTGTTTCCTCAGCTAAAATGTGTACACAGGAACCAGAGAGAATGAAAGAAGTGGACATAAGGAAAGGGATCTTAAGAAGGAATAACCTTTAAGATACGTAGTATATTTTTTATGAAGTATGAGTATATAATAAAAGTACAGATGGATACATAATTTTTTCTAGATACATGCTAACAAGTATGCAAATAGCTTAGCAGTATCTAGAAAAGTCATCTCAGAATAAGCTTCCATTTACATTTCCCCACCAGGGGAAAAAAAGCCAATGTTGCACATAGATCAGAAAAGGGGATCAGATTCTTTTTCATGACTTTGTTACTTGGATGACTCTCCGATCTCATTCATACTCACATTCCCGCGGGGGTTGAGATCATGACCCTTCCACACTTTCTCATCAATCACACTAGGAATCTCCATCTAGATCAGTGATTCCCAAAGTGGGCGCCACCGCCCCCTGGTGGGTGCTGCAGCGATCCAGGGAGCTGGTGATGGCCACACTTTTTTTGTATTACATTCTATTCTGAGTTCAATAAATAGTTTCATAATTTCCGGGGGGCGCTAAGTAATATTTTTTTCTGGAAAGGGGGCGGTAGGCCAAAAAAGTTTGGGAACCACTGCTCTAGATCTTGGGCATTCCACGGGTACCAATGAAGCCTGTGGCTATCTAGCTGCTCTTCCTTGTATATATCTACTACCTCTCACCCTTGTGAAGGATCAGCCCATCTCCTTTTCCAAAAAGGAAATCTCTAATATCCTGTGTGTTTTTCTCTGAGTACTTTAAGTAGTTTCTTTCAGCATATGTGAAATAGAATTCTTCTTTGATCATATGAAACAACCTATTTAGACTTATCCTGAATCATCCATTTCCCTTAAATCTTAGAATTATTTTTCACCAACACAACAAACTTGCCTAAACCTCGTCCATATTTACCCCTTCCTTATACTTACTAAAAAATCCCTCTTCTATTAATTTCTTTATTACTAAGCTAAGAAGAACTCTTAAAATTCTATAATAACAAAAACCAGAGACCAAAAAGCCATGAAAAGTACTTCTTGGGTTACTTTTAGACCTTAGCATGTGCTGACATAGGAAAGCAAAGACTGTGGGTGCTATTAAACACGATAATGATAGGAGATCTTCCTAATTACGACATGTCTCTGTTGCAAGTATTTGGCATTTCGGCTGTATTTAGTAAATCTGGAGTGCTTCTTAAATTCCTCATGTGTATTATTCCCGAACACAGAGCTATGAAGTAGCTTCCAACTTATAAATGGGGAAACTGAGTCAGGCCAAGTCTATTGAGTGGTTTATTCAAAGTCCATTCATGAATATCTAGCCTTCTATCATAAAACTATCAATGATTCTAGGGCAATAAGGTGGCACAATGGATAGAATACCAGGCCTGGAGTCAAGGAGACTTGAGTTCGAGTCACTTAACCCTGTTGGCCTCACTTTCTTCATCTGTAAAATGAGCTCGAGGAGGAACTGGCAAACCACTCAAGTATCTTTGCCAAGAAAACCCCAAATGGGGTCACAGAGAGTTGGAAATGACCAAAATGACACAATAATGATGACCCATGATTCTGACACTCAATGCCTACATCACACAGCTACTGAGGAGTTGACTTCAGTCATTGCTGGGATTGTTTTAAACCAACCTTGCAAACAAGAATAGACAGTTAAAAACATCCCCCCACCCCACCATTGGTCCAGCTCCCACCATAAGAATGATTCAACTAAAGGAAAAATAAAATAAAATCAAGATTCTTTTCTACTGACCCAGCATAAATTCTTCTGTGCCCCAGGGCAAACAAGCACGAGGCAGATTTGCAAGACTGGTTTAACCCATCATTGGGAGGACCCAGAATTCCCCCAATGATTCAGCCCCATTGCCTTATTTATTTATTTATTAAGTATTTATTTTGCATTTGCCCTTCACTCTTGTGTATAGTTAAGTCATATTTTCCTGGCATGGTGTCCAGTGCTGAGAATGAAACTGCCAACAACAGAAGATTAATGGTGGGAGGGCCTGCTGGCAGCCAGAGATTAATCCGCACAGGAGGCGTTACTCATTATATGAGAAGAGTGGTCTGGGAATTGGCAGACAGGGTTATTGGGTCGTTCTTTTGGCATCTTCTTAAAGTTTGGCTGCTGCCTTTTTCACAGTGACCTTAACTTAGCTCAGAAGTGTCTCAGCACGCTCCCTGTGGCCCGAGGTATTGACCATAAACAAGCCCTGATCTGTGTCAAGGTGACCTGGTGAATCAACCCTCAGCTTTAGTTTCCTCATCTGTCAAATGGGAAGCAACAAAAAAGAAATTGGCCTAATTTCCTTCAAAGCTGGACTCTTAAATCCCACAGTCTCTCTTTTTTTAAAGCCCTTACCTTCCATCTTAGAATCAATACTGTGTATTGGTTCCAAGGCAGAAGAGTGGTAAGGGCTAGGCAATGGGGGTTAAGTGACTTGCCCAGGGTCACACAGCTAGGAAGTATCTGAGGTCAGATTTGAACCTGGGACCTCCCATCTCTAGGCCTGGCTTTCAATCCACTGAACCACCCAGGTGCCCCTAATCCCAGTCTTTTGAATGGGTTGGGGCACAGAGCATACCATCATTGGCTATGACTATGTATGCAAAGACACCCCACTTTGCAAAATAACTTCCTGAAACACTGGGTGTTCATTTAATCCCATTTTAAATTTAATTTTATTTAAAATCCATTCAAGGAACTAGATATTGAAAGGAAACTTCTGGTGAATCTTTTTACAGAGTAAAAAGTCCTTTAATAAAGTAATAGTTTGTCTCTTCTCAGTCTCCCTTTTTATAAATTTGGGGGGTTTTCTTAGTATTAAGTACATTTATTATTGGCAGTAAGAGAAGGATCCTAGGAATATAGATTTAGGTCTAGAAGAGTAATGCTTGTGGCAGCGAGGTGGCTTAATGGATTGAGAGTGCAACCTAAAGATGGGAGGTCCTGGGTTCATGTCTAACCTCAAATACTTCCTACCTATGTGACCCTGGACAAGTCACTTACTCCCCATTGCCTAGCCCTTATCACCCTTCTGCCTTGGAATCAATACACAATATTGATTCTAAGATGGAAGGTCAGGGTTTAAAAAAAAAAAGAGTAATGCCACATTTGTTGTGGACTAGTTCTTGGTGTTAGGTCTCAGTTTGACACCTAGAACTACCTCTGATAAGTCATTTCATTATGGTGAGTCATTTGATGTCTCTGAAGCTTGGCTTTCCTCTCCTTACAAAGGACTGATAGATAGAGGGCCATACTTGGAGTCAGAGTCATTGAGTCCTGCCTCTGGCACATACTAGTTCTGTCACCTCGGAGAGCTAATCTTAATCCTCAGTGTCCCCAGATAATCTTCTGAGGCTCCCAAATTTGCATCTGTGGATCTCTGTTATTAGAGAAAGCATCCACTCATGAAGCTCACTGCATTGATGCAATCACAAATCCCAATCAACCGATCAATCAGAAATGGTACTTTCTATCTAGTGTTAGTGGCAGGAAGTGATTTAGAAACCGGTAAGTCGTATTTCAGTTCAGTTGTTGTCTTTATTCGTCATCTGAATAGAGGATAGAGACTTCTTGAAAATAGAGACTCTTTCCGGTTTTGTGGGTGCACCCCCAATGGCTAGCCAAGAGCCTAGCACCCAGGGGTGGCACTTAGTGAATGCTTGTGGGTTGATTATTGGTGATAAATGAACAGAGAGCTGTGGGCTCTTTTCCGCTAGTCATACACTTCTTGAATAGAAAAAGTAAACTCCGTGAAGGCAGGCACTATATTTGTATTGTTTTGTTTTTTATTCCTTTTGAATCCCCCGTGACTGCGATGCTGACTGGTACAAAATGGGCACTTAATATATGCTCCTTTGATGACCCCACTGCCCAACCAAAGGGTAAGATGTGTCATAGGGTTTTAGATAGAGAGCCATAAGGATCCTTTTATGACAGCTCATCTAACGCCTTCATTTTACAGATGAGCAAACTGAGGAACAGAAAAACTAAGTAAGTTACTTAAGTGGTAAAGCCGGTACTTAAACCCAGATTATTGTTTTGTTGCTCTTGTGCAGTCACAAAGGCTTACCCTTTGTAATCCCATTTTCGGGTTTTCTTGGCAGAGATACTGGAGTGGTTCACCATTTCCTTCTCCAGCTCATTTTACATATGAGGAAACTGAGGCAAACAAGGTAAAGTGACTTGCTCAGGGTCACACAGCTAGTCAGTGTCTGAGGCCAATTTGAACTCAGGAAGATGAGGTCTTCCTGACTCCAAGCTCAGCGCTCCATCCATTGTGCTTTCTAACTGTCTTGAACTCAGATTGCTCTTTCTAACGCCAAGCCACTTGTAGCACAGAGTCAAATTCGATAGTATTTACAGCATGAACAGAAGGTAGACTAGAGTATTGTGTCATCTATCATCCCACTGACATCTTATTCTGATGCTTCCTTATAGCATAAAGTTGGCCATTGAAGAATATGCCAATAGAGCATGAGCTCTGACAGACCCCAGATGAGGCTGATATTGGCCTGGTGATGGACCCTGTTGCCTAAGAAATGTTTGTCACCCAACCAAGCTTAGTTCTATGAGGCTCATCACAATTTTTGGATCACAGACACTCAGCAAGTCATCTGCCATGCCGTAAAGAGACATTGATCTGCATTGGGACCTCCAAGATGTAGCCAAGTACCCGACATAATAGACACTTAATAAATATTTATCTGTTCATGTATTGATTAATTCCTAAAGAGATTATCCATGAAGGTGAAATTCCCGATTTTAAAAGTATCTTAAATCATTCCACTGATTTCTCAAAGCAGAATTTGGTCTCATCGTGGCCATTGACTTGACCCAATATTAAGTCATTTACATCCCTAACAAGAATAATTCCCCCCAAGCAGACTCCAACATAGGAACTCCTTTAAACCACCATCATCCTCATATTCCCAAAGCAGCAACAAAGCTCAGGTGTTCCTTTACCCACAGAGAGCAAACTCAGATCACTGAGGTTTTCTATTAATATGAATTTGGATCGTAGGATCCTGTGTGCTGGGGCGTGCATTGTAGAATGGTATTGTAGAAAAGCAGTTTGAATAGAATTTTTACAAGGTGTTTGCACTTAAAGTATGTTGGCTTAAGTAAGCAACTCACTCTTTTTGAGTTAAGCTTGACTTTTAAACTATGCCTCTTTACCCCTTTGCTTATTTCTAAGAAATTTGTATTTCTACTTTTCTGGGTCCTCAGTCTATAAAATCTGTGTATTTTCTAAAAGAAAAATCAGACCAAGAATGAGTGTACAGAAGAATTAGCATGGTTGGGTTTTACATCTCCAGTGTTTAATATAATTTTATAATCCAGTTTTATAGCTGGCTAAGAACAACAGACTGAGTATTTTAAGCTCTTTAGCTTTGCTAAAGATTAACTATTTTTCATTCTGGGTAACTGGGGTGGGAGGTAGCTGGGAATGCCATTGGACACACTAGTTTCTATAGCCATCTGTGATTTGGAATTTTGGTAAACTATTGACACTAATCTCTTCTTACATATACTCCGTTCGTTTCCAACAAACATTCCTCACGTTGTTTCTTTCAGTGTACCGGTTCTTAGGAGAAATCTTGGAATGGAGTCTCGATTTTGAGCCAGAGAACTTGATTTCAGATCTAAAATATTCCAGTGACTACTCTGGGTCTCTTTCCCTCTCTGGGCCTCTCTTTTCTCATCTAATAATAAAATAAGGGCAACAGACTAGATTGCTCTAAAGTTTCTCCCCGTTCTAAATCTATGAGAGGATGACATTTAAAGGTCCCAAGTAGGTGGCATGGCCTAAAAGCTGATGGCAAGCTGCAAGCTTGGGTTGCTTTTTTTTCCCTATTGGTATTTATGGCATTTTGTCTCATTTAGGCCTAGGGAGAAATATCTCAGATAGAAAGTTTCCCCATTTCTATATAATTATTTTGTCCTTGATTTCTTAAGTGCCCTAATTCTCAGGTTCTTAAATGGTTTTAAAATATTTTAAATTTATTTCATTGAGTTTTAAATGAGAACACTGCTCTCATTGGAGAGATAAATAAGTAAAGTAAAAGGCATTTTATTCCAACCAGAATGAGGGATATGATCCATACTTGCTTTTCCTATTAGATTCAGAACTTGAATTTCAGGACCTGAAACCAAAAAAAAAATGGGTCCTGGTGTTTGCCTATGTCTTCTTCCTTTTCCTTCTCTATTGCCCCCATCATAAGTGATGGATAGTGAAAAGATTGACTCCCTATTCTGAAAGGCTCTCAGGCACATACCCAAGTCCAACGTTCATTAGATTGCTAATCTAGAAATACCTTTTTGATCTAGGTTTTATGACTAGAATATTAAAACTATTCTTTAATTTCCATTGATATTGGAAGCAAAGCAGAAGGCTCCTTATTACAAGAGTGAGTGTGTCTACGAGCTTTGTTCCTTTTTTGTCATTTCTCTCCATAAGGAACCTGTCAGTAGCCCACATAGCCTCATTGTAGTACCCTGTTGGCAAATGTGGGGAATGTTGTTTTTCCTCGTGTCTTCTATGCAACTCAGAAAAATGGCGGATCTCCATTGTGTTCCATCTGAGGACCTGGAATCATTGTGCTTGTCCTGTGGGCAGGTCTTTTGTATAAGTCACCAAATAGGTGGTGATAGGAAACATGCCAAAATTTAATTACTCTCAGGACCAGGATGAGAAAGAAAGCACTGCTACCTTGTGTATTTGGATTTCTATGTGGATGTGAATACGTACATACACACGTGTATAAATGAATATTTTTACATATAGGCATTCTTCCATATGCATACATTCTTGTGGTGCATTCATTCAGTTAAGTCTGATTCGTCATGATGTCCTGGACCATAGTAAGCCAGCCCTGCCCTTGGCATTTCTTGGGCTAGATCCTGGTTTGCCATTTCTCTCTTCCATGGATTAAGACTGTTTAAGTGACTTGTCCAATTCTGAGAGACTTATGAGAAAGAACACTAGTCACATCCAGAGAAAGAACTGTGGGAGCGGAAACACAGAAGAAAAACAACAGCTTGATCACATGGGTTTATGGAGATGTGATTGGGGATGTAGACTGTAAACCAGGGGTCAGCAACCTTTTTGGCCGTGAGAGCCATAGACGCCACATTTTTTTAAATGCAATTTTGTGAGAGGTGTCCAGTGCTCACAGTGCCGCTCCTATAACAGTGCCTGAAAAAAAAATGGACTTTATGGCTCCTGCAGAAAGAGCCATATCTGGCCCTCAAAAGAGCCAGATATGGCTCGAGAGCCATACGTTGCCGTCCCCTGCTCTAAACAATCACCTCAGTGTAAATATTAATAATGTGGAAATAGGTCTTGATCAATGACACATGTAAAACCCAGTGGAATTGCACATTGGCTATGGGATGGGGTGGGAGGAGGGGAGGGTAAGAACATGGATTGTGTAACCAGGGGAAAATATTCTAAATCAATTAATTAAATTTTTTTTACAAATTAAAAAAAAACTTTTTTTTTTTAAAAAGTGACTTGTTTGGCTCACATAGCTATTACCTGAGGCTAGATTTGAACTCAAATTTTCTTAACTTCAGGTCTGACACTATCCACTGAGTCATCTAGCTTCCTTCATACTATCTATATATACATGCACCTATGTATAATTCATGCATGCATGTGTGAGGAGCATACATGTACATACTCATGCATCCATACTGTTTATAGAATAATTGTTTTATATGTGTGTACATATAAGTATATGGAGATATGTATACATAGATTCATGCATGTATCTACATCGATGTATCGGAGTAGCTAGGTAGCAAACTGATGAGAATGCCCAGTTTTGAGCCAGCAAGGCTTGTCTTCCTGAGTTCCACTACAGCCTCAGTCACTTACTAGCTGTGTGACCCTGGGCAAGTCACTCAACCTGATCGGCTTTAGTTTCCTCATCTGTAAATGAGTCGAAGGAGGAAATGGCAAACCATTCCAGTATCTTTGCTCAGAAAACCCCAAATCAGAGTCCCAAAGAGTCAGACCCATCTGAAGAACAAGAGAGATGTACGTACAAGTATATGAGGTGTATGAATGTAGGCATGTATGTTTGTATGTATTTGGTCTGGATGTGTGCTTTAGTTGATGTAGGGAGTTGCTGGTAAGGAGATTCCCTTCAGGATGCAGATCAGCCCCTTGCCCTGAAACTTGAGAATCTCTGATTTATTGCTTGGAAACATTGAGAGAGGGAGTGACTTGGCTAGAGTCATACAGACAGTGTGTGTAAGAGAAAGTTCTTGAATTCAGGTCTTCCTGATTCTAAAGATGGCTCTTTTCTGGGCCACATGAGAGACTGACTTGTTTGGTTTTGGTGAGGAGGGGGCCCTCCTTGTAATTTCATTGGTTTAGGGGAATGTCAATGTGGAGATTCCCCTCCTAGGGTGGATGAGCAACTGCTGAACAAATTGTCCCTTTGATGAGTTGTCTCGTATGTTGGGAAGTAAGGTCGGCTGCCCCAAGGTCACTCTGACAGTGCATGTCAGAACCTCTGCTGGAAGTGAGGGCTTCCCACGGCCCAGAGCAGTGCTCTTTCCATGTAGCACAGATTCGTCTTCCCCCAGAGGTCTTCAAATCCCAAGGGGTGGCCAAGCCTAGAAATAATCAATACTTCTGGGGCTTCAGCTGGATTTCTGTCTCTCTCCCAGCTCTGTAGCTCAGCAGCTGCTTCATCGCTCCTGACTCTGCCAGTGAGAAGCCAACTGATTGGCAGCTTAATTTGAATTTCAGGTGCTGACATCCAGATGGGGGTGTCCTGCTTGGCAATCCCATCCATAAGTCTGGTGAGAGCTGGCATGATTTTGTACATTAGGAGTCCAATTTGGTTTCTAGGAGCTTTGGATTGAAATTCAACTTCCAAAACTTACTGGCAACTTTAGGAAAGCTACATTACTCCATCTGGAACTCAGTTTACTAATCTATAAAGTGGGAACTTGAATGAGATAGCCTCTAAGAATTCTTTGAAGCTCTGTCTTTGCCAATGAAGGCAGTTCTTTATGTCTTGTCTAAGTAAGGACAGCCTACCAATGGTAGGGATTGGGAAGATGCTTATTCCAGTTTACTGTAAGAGAGAAGGCCATATTGGAAAGGAATCCATCTCAGTCTATTACATTAATAAGAAATAACCCATCATTGGGCTTATTGACCCACCCCAGGGAAGTGGGAGGTAGGGTACTTGACATTAGCTACCTTGAGCATGATGATAGTCATTTTACCTGCTAGAGGTTTCCTTTATCATCCCATGATACTCAAAGGGACATACTTGATGATACTCCCCAGGTTAGGAAGGTAATAGAGAGTGGTCTGATAGAGAGCCATAACTAAGTCAAAGCAACTGGAGCTTTGTCCTAGGGCATCAAAATTTAGAGGGGATTGATCACCACAGGCTCTCCTCCAGATGAGAAGGACCAAGTTTAACATCCAGTTCAAATTAAATTTTCCTTTTAAAATTTCATTTAAAGTATTATTCCCACTTGTGTAGGATGCATTTTGTAGTACTTTCTTGGGGCAGCAGAATTGATAAATAATACTTTCCCCAAGAACAGCAGACACCTGGTATTTAGAATGGGAAGATACCTTGGAAATCAGCTAGTCTAAAATCCTCTACCATTTTTCAGATGAAGAAACTGAGGTCGAGAGAAATAAAAATAGGTAGGTAGGTAGGTAGGTAGGTAGGTAGGTAGTTAGATAGATAGGCAGAGAGACAGATGATAGATAGATAGATAGATAGATAGATAGATAGATAGATAGGCAGACAGACAGGCAGACAGAGAGACAGATGATAGATATACACATATATACTGACATATACATACATATACACATGCATAATATTACATGTATGTACACACACAAAAAGTACACATAGGCAGCAAGATGGTACAGTAGTTTCAGCATCAAGCCTGGAATCAAAAAGACATGATTCCAGATACTTACTAGCTGTGTGACCCTGGACAAATCACATAACCCTGTTTGCCCCAGTTTCCTCATCTGTAAAATGAGCTGGAAAAGAAAGTGGTAAACTACTCTAGTATCTTTGTCAAGAAAATCCCAAATAGGATCACAAAGAGTTGGACATGACTAAAACATCTGAACAACAACAACAATGTATTTTACATCCACACACAGAGAAATACATACATACACACCGTGTGTATGCATGTGTACTTATATAAGATTTTGGTGGTGCCTTGCATGTTGGTAAATCTTCCAGCTGAGTGTTCCAGTGTCAGAGACTGCTGAACCGGTCTCCTTCTCTGGGAGTGTGAAGAGGTACGTGCCTTCACTCCCATCCACTGTGGGTACTTACCTATACAGTCACCACCCTGACGCACACATACGTCTGAGAAGCTAGAGGAAATAGAGGCCAAAGAGGAGCCTGGGGCAAAGGAAAATCATGTGGACGTGCCAGAAGAGGAGTTAGCTCTGACAGGTAGAGTCATCTTTTAAGCCATATTTGCAGAACAAATAATGATTCCAATGTTCAACACTAGCTAGAGGTTAGGTTTTGAGTCTCCTGATGCTGGCCAGTAGACCTAGGATTTTTGTTCATGCTTATTCGTTTCTTCTTTTTCCTGCCTCCTTAACACATCTTTCTCATCATAACATCTGGGTGTACTTCCATCTCTCAGTTACCTGTGTTGTTTTTTAGGATGGTAATTTGATGAAAGTAGCATTTACATATGTACTTTCATGGCATGCATACTATGAATAATCTCTAAAGGAATAATCCCCTATAAGTCATCCTCCTCTTAGCCTCAGTTTCCCCATTTCTAAAATGAGAGGATCTGTCATAGTAAAATTTCCAATTCTGCTCCCTCAAGCAGTAAGGTCATTCTTTCACATGAAGTGTAGGAGGATGAAGGGCTCTCACAACACAGATTTGTGGATGCTGTTAATTTGCTTTTCTTTGTGCCCATTGCCATGGAAACCATAATCAAGGTATATTTGTGAATGTTTATCCTCACCTTTTCCTAGCTTCTGTCAAAGAAACAGCATATTAGTGGGAAGAAGAGAACAGTTCATAGCTGGGTCCCAAACCCACAGTATCAAATGTGATCTGGGTAAAAAATAGTTAGGTCGAATACATTTATGTGTAGATGAGTTGCTGGTTGCATCAGACAAGTTCTTCCTTCTCCTGTGGTCCACCCACTCCACCCTGCTTCTGCTTAGGGCGCTGCATCTCAAAAGTTCCTAGCTTCATTGTTAATGGCATTTTGTAAAATCTAACACTAAATTTCCTGGTTTAGTGATTTCACTATGTCAGAGTAAATACACCTCCTCTCCCCAATGACATTACTTTTATAATTAATGGAAACTCATTCTTAAATCTCGGAATGAGACTCAATATTAATTTGGCAATACTATCCCAAACTCAGTTTTAGTTGCTTTTTTCTTCCTATTTTTTAAAAAAATACTATTGTTTTTTTAAAGATTCCCCCACCCACAGGCATAAGATAAAGGGTCTGGGAAAGGCCTTCTCAGCTGCTTAGCAAGAAAATTCTCATTAGGACTCATGAAAGAAAATTCATCTTATATACCAGCATTGGTGAAGGTTTTCAAGTTAGCATGCCCAATGTGAGCTCCCCACATTACCTCAGAGAGTGGAGAGAGGAAGTGCTCGCTTTGGACAGCTTGACAGAGGGGCAGGACATGCAAAACCTGTCTTTTGGGAAAAGGGGGAACAGAGCAGCTTACCCAGTGCTGGCCTGGCATGCATGTCAATACTTTGCCAATGCTGTTATATACCTATGCCACCTTTCTTCTCTCTCTCTTTTTTTTTTGGTGTGATCTTCTATCATTTAATCTTGCCTTCATATCTCTAAACCAATCAAACAAAAGTTTTTTGATGGGTAAGTGCCAAAATTTATTTCTATAGATTTTTCTATTTAAAAAAGAAAATCTCTCTAGGATATTCTATGTGCTCTTCCTACCTGGAGGCAAGGGGATGCATTTATGTGCTCTTTCCTGATCTCTCCCTGGCCTCTGATTCTATTATTAAAGAATGTACAGTGATTTCCATGATAACAAAAGACCCATTTGGAAAACAACTACAAACTTGTACAAAGCTCATGGAGTTACAGGCATCTCCATGAATGCAATAATGCTGAGTAATAGGTCTTCTTAACAGACAGAACCTAAAGGGCCTATTGTTTCTAGTCCTTGTGAGGCCTTGTGTGGACAGTGAAGGAAGAGTGATAACTTGGCCATGTCAGGTTTTCTCACCCAGTGAGTATAGATTTTTAAATGGAGAGGAATAAGTGAAAAAATTGAAAACATAAACAAAACCCCAAGTAACTCTGTGCGGTGTCATCAGCAATGACCAGTGGCGTCGTTAGTGTCAGAACTTAGTAAGGTAGATGTCAGAGCATAACTTCCATTCCTTAGAGGATAAAAATGGAGTAGAGAGAGATTATATGAAAGCTGCAAAGGCAATAAGAAAATACAAATCTAAGAGGCATCCAGGGGAGTGTCCTAGAGAACTGTGTTTAGACTTGTGCTAGTCAACATTTTTAAAAGAATTAATGAATTGGATAAACATGCATAGGTGGCATGCTTCTCAAATGCGTCGCTGGTACAAAGGTACCAAGGTGCCATATTGGATGATGGGACTTGACAAAGAGCAATGGATCAAATTGAATAAGATAAAATGTAATTTAGAAAATGTAATGGGAAAAAATGTTCAATCTTGTATTTGGGGTCAAAGGAAATCAATTTCACAAGTATAAGAAGAAGGAGCCACAACTAGAAGGTTCTGAAAAAGATCTGGGGGTTTTATTGGCTTCATCGTGATATGGCAGCCAAGAAAGCTATTGTCAACTTGGGCTACATTAAGAGCAATTGTATTGAGGACTAGGGAGCTGAACGCAATTCAGAATTTCTCAGGAGTTGTTAGTTTAATTTTTGTTCACTCATTCCACCTCATTTGGGATACTGGAGCTCCTGGAGGAGAAAATCTGACATGGCCAAGTTGATTGATCTAAATATGGACTAGGCCATGGTTAGAGTATTGTGTTTCAATTCCAGGAGCCACATTGAAGGAAGAAAGCTGTTTAGCTACACTGTGTCCGGGTAAGAGAAACTGGATTAATAAACAAGATAAGATCAGATGAGTTCACAGATTTATGATTGATCATAGAAAGGGCCTCACAAGCTATCTAGTCCAATTGCCTCATTTTTACAAATGGGGGAGCTCAAACCCAAGTGCTCTGTGGACATTTGAACCCAGATCCTTGAGATTATTCCCTAAGGAATCAGCTGAAGGAACTAGTGATGCTGACCTGATGATAACAAGACCTAGGGGAACATGATAGAAGCCTTGAAGTATTTGAAATGCTATCAGATGGAAAGAGAATTTGATTTTCTTCTACTTGACTTTACCACAGGGATTCTTAATCTTTTTTGTGTCATGGACTTTTTGGACAGTCTTGTTCTCAGACTAATATTATCAAAGTATTTTAAAAATCAGTTCACAGACCCTAGGTGAAGAACCTAGCCTGTAGTAAAGGGTAGAACGAAGAACGATAGATGAAAGTTGCAAAGATGAAGACTTGGGTTTGATGCCAGGGAAAGCTTCCTCATGATTAGAGTTATCCTGAAGTGGAAGGGGTTGCCCTAGAGCTAATGGGTTCCATTCATTTATGAGCTTCAAACAAAGATTGAATGACCATATGGGACTCTTTCAAAGGAGATTTGTTTTCAGGGATGACTTGGACTACACGGCCTCTGAGGTCCCTTCAGACTCTGAGATTTGGTGATTCTGCAAAAATAATGACGCCAAAGTGATTGCCAAGAAACAATTTCACTGTCTTCGGTGGAATTTTGGACAAATTAGAGCATGATGAAAAGCGGTTGAGAACAACCTCAGATGAAGTTATGACTGTTTCACAGACACTTGGACAAGTCTGAAGTGAGCGAGGACAAAGGGGCTCTATTGTCACTCAGACAAGGCAATGGTAACTTCAAGAACTTATTTCCTGGGCTTTGCCAATGAAAACCAGTGCCAAAGACCAAAGATACAGAATGATGTGCAGCCTTCCAGATGGTGTGGTGCCTGACTGATGGTAGGACCAGAAAAGAATAATCAGACTCACTAGCAATGGGAGGGATCAGACGACGTACTCATAGTAGAGTTAACCTGCCATGGTTTCTTTGTCATAACAAAGTAAGGCATCAAATTGGGGCTGAAAGTAGAAGTGAGCTGTGGTTTGCTTCATTCACCCAATGATATTCTTGAACTTTTATAGCCGTGAAGCTTTCTTGCATGTTGTATTTTTAACATTAATGACTACATAAGGAACAGGGCAGATCTCCAAGTAAAAAGGGCAACTTTTACCCTGTGTCAAATGGAGCCTTGCTTTGATGTAACCATGGGTTACAACATCAAGTACCCCCTTCCCAAAGGGTCCTGCCTTTGTCTGTACTAGAACTCATGGCTGGAAGCTGGCAGTATTGATAGTAAGCAGTTAATCTCTGCATTCATTAAAATGACTAAATGCTAAAAAGATGTGAGAAGAGCCAATTAAATATTGACTTCCAAATAATGATGGATTTTATTCAAGTCCTCTGGTTGGTGTTTACAATAGCCATGGCTTGATTGCTATAACATATGTGTGACCTTTCAATTACATTCATGTCTCCAAGAAAGAAATACTTTCCTACCTTTTCTCCAAGGCTCCAAACATGGCAAACTGTTAGTCAGGTTGGGAGCAGGAGTAGGCGGAGAGAAATCTAGAAGATGAATCGCATCAGAAACAACAATATTTGCTTCTTTGTAGACTCACCAAAACCCTGGAATTGTTGGTTGTGGGCATTTTCATGAGATTCTGATTCTTAACAAAATCATCGTCTTGTAATGAATCTTTTGGTCATGAGCTCCTCCGAATTTAGCAAAGCTGATCCTCAAATATCAGTCCACCAAGAATCCTACACTTTCCAGCTTTTTACTGTCTGCTACAACTTCCATTCTGGCAAATCCTTGGCTAACCCAGGGTTATGTCTGTGCTATGATGAAGTATCCAAATAAGACCATTCTTGGCTATGACGAGGAATAGACTTATGATGAGAAGTATGGCCATTGGCAGTGCTAAGCCTAATATATGTAACTGGTCTTGATCAATCAACCAATCCAGCAGCTGTCACTTCTTAAGAACCTTTTATGTGTTGGGCGCTTGTCCTAGGCACCAGAGATAAAAAGACAAAAAATGAAAGGATCCCTACTTTCAAGGAGCTTATATTCTATCAGCTGAAAGTTTGTGATTTGATTACCTTTTCTTTCTCTTAAATAGAAATTTTAAAAGCATAAGCAAGTGAGTAATATTCATGTAGAGAAAGTTTTGCCTTCTTATGTTTCTATACACAATTTTCTGTTTACTGACTCATTTCCATTATTGTTTTCATTTTTTTTTCACTTTTTTCTTATGTGGTATTTGAAGTATCCATAATACTTTCAGGGAGGGAGTCATACTGAAATTCCCATCTATCTTTCTTCTGATGAAGAAGCCATGACTTAGATAAAATGCCATTATGGTTGACATCTTCTCAAGTCAGGATACTCTAGGAAGGCAAATTATCCATATAAGATATTCAAATCACTGATAGAATGGGGTGACAGATCACCAGACATGGTTTCAAACCTTGGATGAATCACTTTCCTCCTGAAGCCATTCTATAAATGATGAAGTCAGATGCAGTGACCTTGGAATTCCCTTTCCTCTCTCAAGGCTATTATCCTAGAAGAGTAAAGTCTTTTAATGGTAGACTGTAGGATAATGTCCTATAATAAAGAGTATACATATTTCTCAGCACCACATGGAACTTTTATAATAATTGGCCATCCGTTAGGGATGTTCAAACAAATGTGAAAAAGATAGAAATAGTAAATACATCCTTTACAACCAATCAAAATAGCCCTCAGTTCAGGGAGCACAACCAAAAGACAGGCCCAAGTGAAGACTTAATAATGAAATTCTATTATAAAGGATTTATCATTGAATGTCTGCAATGTCAGTTACATTAAGTAAGACATTCATCCTCTTTGTCCTTCACAGTGAAAGCCTTTTATAAGAAGTTTCTTGCTGTGATGTTTTTAGCTTTGTATTCCTTTTATAAAAATCATCATTCTTCAAAACACAGTTTCTAACCTAGGAATTTATATAGGGAGGAGAGAACATCTCTTATCATATAAAGGTATTATTGGGTTTTGTTAAAAGCAGCATGGTGTAAAGCAGAGGAGTCAAATACTCTCCAGTGTGGCCAGAACCAGATTAAAAAGTAATTGGGAAATAGTTCACAAAATAAATAAATATACAATAAAACAGATAACATTTCCTTTTAAAACTAAGTCAATATGCAGCCCACAGAGATCCTTATGTGTGGAGGAGCAGCTCCCCATCTGTATTTGAGTTGAACACCACTGTTCTCTAAACAACTCTAAAACTGCAAATTGCCCCAAAAAAAAAAAAAGATGCTATTGTCATTTCCATCTAAAAGTTTCCTAACTCATTGAAATCACAGGGCCAAGCCCTGACCCTAGGACTTTTATTGTATTGTAATCACATACAAGAAGAGCCACAATTTCCCAATTTTCCAGTTTTCCTTTACTTTTCTCTCTTTTAATTTTTTTCCAATTACATGTAGAAACAATTTTTGATAATTGTTTTCTGCATTTTACAATTCGGATTCTCTACCCCCCAGGTGGAAAATAATATACCATTGCTTTCATGCAATACACATTTCCATATTGTTCATACTGTGACAGAAAACATATATCACACATACAATAAAAAACCCATGAAGAAAATAAAGAGGAAGATGGCATGCTTTAATCTGCACTCAAACTGCAATAATTCCTTCTTTGACTGCGAATAGCATTTTCATAATGAGTTCCTTGTGGATATTGCTTTAATGAAAATAAATTAATCCTTCACAGCTGATCATCGAACAATATTTCTCTTGCCTTATACTGTGTTCTTCTGGTTCTGCTCACTTCACTTTGTATCAGTTCATAAAGGTCTTTTCAGGTTTTTCTGAACTCATCATGTTCATCATTTCTTATGATGCAATAATAGTATTCCATTATATACTACAATTTGTTCTGCCATTCCCTAATTGATGGATATCCCTTCAGTTTTCAAGTCTTTGCTACTACAAAGAGTTGCTAAAACATTTTTATACAAGTAGGTCCTTTTCTCTAATCTCTGATCTCTTTGGGATACATAAACACATTTTAACATAAATGTCCAAACATATCACTAGCCAAGTACACGCAAGTGATTTTCTGAGAATTGTTTCATCTATAAGTAGAAGCCAAAGAGTCTGAAATTTCAAAACAGCAGTATGATTTTTCTCCTTTAAACTTTTTAAAAAATCAATGCTTTGCAGCAGAATCTCAACAGAAAACATCAATCTTGTTCTTTAGGGTGGCATTTCTAAGGCAAGTCTGATTTTTCCATGTCCCTTTTCTAAAGATTCCCCTTCCAAAGATATTTAATAGAAGCTGTTGGTCCGCAGAATTATCTTTTTAATATTCTTTCCTAATCTCTATTTTTTCATCTGGCCAAACCGTGTGTAGGTGCCTTCTGACTGGAGCACTTTGACCCACTAAAAAATCCTGTCTTGGGATAGTTGCTTAACTTTTCGTTCAGTATCTGAAGTGCACTAGGCCCAGTTGGCTAACTCGTCCACCCTACATTTGGAATGATTTGAATTCTATCCAATTCCATCTTAGAAGAGGACATGCATAGTTGGTCATGATTTTTGGAATCCATCATAAAAACGGAGACCCTAATTTCTGTAAAGAAAAGGAATAGAATGAACATTTATTACACACCTACTATATGTCAGGCACCATCACTAAGTGCTTTTACAAATATGAGCTTATTTGATGTGTTATAGCTTTCTTGGGCCATCTTTCCATTAGCAGATTGCCACCAGGTCTCTGGCCAGAACTTCTGACAATTGATGGGTTAAACATCTCTGAATAACTAACAATCCAAATCTCCTTTATGATACCAGTATGTTATTGGCCCATGTATGACGTCTGGCACACCCTTAACTTCTAAATCTTGATTTGTTAATCACGCAAACCAAAACTTCTGCAAACTTACCCTTTTGCCTAATAGCCTAGAGGAGGTGGTGAAACTTCCACTACTGAAATCCCTGAAATGGCTATCCCAATGCATGCCACCATGTTTTTAACAAACATCTGCCTGTTATTTACTCAGTTTCTCTCCCTATAGCTCATTCAGGGTATGATCCCAGATAATCACCCAAAACTCAGGAAAGAAAAAATCATTTCCTCAGTGATTTTTGCCATGTCTTTCTACCTTTTCCTTGACCACAGATCTGCATCTTGTTTCCTGTGTGATCGTAGGCAAGTTATTCTGTCTGGGCTTCAATTTAATAATCTCTATAAATAAGGAGGTTGGACTTGGTGGATAAGCAGTCCTTTGAATCATGTGGTCCTTGGTAAAACTTCTCTTCCAGATTTTGGCCTGCAAGAGCCAGGGGCAAACACTAAATCTGTAATTTCATCCATAGAAAGAACTCGAGGGTGGGGAAATCCCAGCTCCTACATCTGAAATATATGGTCTTAGAGACTTGGCTAGGACACTGAGAAGTTAAAGGACTTGTTTGGGGTCATGCAGTCCTTGTCAGAGTCAGGACATTAGTCCAGAGCTTCCTGGCTTCAAGGCTGCCTCTCTAATCATTACACTATCCATATACCTTTTAGTATAAAGAAACTAATTGTTCTAATTCCACATATATGGTTTTAATGAACACTAATACTAACAACAAAACCAAGACTGATCCATAACCATTGAAGAACAATGTTTTTTGATTGATGGAATATTTGATTGATGGATATATGGAATAATCATAATCTCTGAAATACATGAAATAAAAGGTTTCAAATTCTAATAAAGACTTTGAGGAAAAAATCAAAACCATTCAGTTTTATAGAGTATCAACTTCCCAATTCCCCCCTTTTATCCTGTTAGCCATGGGACTTGTCCCTAAGAGGCTTTCAGGGAGCCCACAGAGGTTGAATTTATATCCCAAATCTTATTCAGTTACAAAAAATATTTATTTTATCCTCTTGTCAAATAGTCCTCAGAACATCAAATATAAAAAAACACAGTAGCATAGTGATCATTATTTGAACTCCACTGGAAAGGAAAATGAGAATGAGACATCAATAACAACTTACATTTTTATAGAGCTTTTCTTCTTTTTTTGTTTGAACTTGGGATTCCATCGAGGCACTCTTGGGTTGGAAACTTTCTCCTGTGTTGCAGTTTATCAGCTTATCTGTCACTTGGAATCTCAGAGAGATTTCTGGGGCACTGGGAAAGAAGGAAGGATTTGTTAAGCATCTACTATGTGTCTGGTATTGTACTTTATGAATATTATCTCATTTGATCCTCCTGGGATCAGATAGTCTGGGAGTCAGTACTGTTACTATCCTCTCTTTTCAATTGAAGAAACTGAGGCAGTCAAATTAAGTGGCTTGTTCAGAGATATATAACTAGGAAGTATCTAAAACTGAATTTGAATTCAGGTCTTGTGACTCCAGGCCCAGTGTTCTATCTACTCTATCACCCACCTGCCTCTATTTGCTTGTGATTACACAGTCAGGATGTATTGGAAACCAATCTCCCAGACTCCAAGACTGTCCCTATATCTCAGTGGTTCTCAAACTTTGTGGTCTCGGGACATCTTTATACTCTTAAAATAAAAGTATCAAGGGCCCCAATAAGCTTCTGTTTATGGGAACTATATTTGCTGATATTTATACTATATTAGAAATTAAAATGTCTTAGTATTATTATGAAAATAATTTCGACTTCATGGACTCCCTGCAATGGTCTTGGGAACCCCTGTTTCTGGACTACAGTTAGAGAACCACTGATTTATCTCACTCAACATTGTATTTTTTAAATTACAAAAAAAAAGGTCTTTCGTCATATCAAAATTAAGAGGAGAGCCATGAAAGTATTTTACCCCCATTTTACAGACAAGCTAATCAATCAACAAAGATGTGTTGAGTGCTTACTCTATGCCAGGCATAGGACTAAGTTCTGAGGATACAGAAAACAAGTGGAAATAGCCCCTGCCTATTAGGAGCTAACATTCTGTAGACACTGAAGCTTAGACTTGACTAGGTTAAGAGAATTTTGAACCCAGTCCTGTTTGTTTCTTGGAATCTCTGTGGCTGTAGGCAAATGCTGGGATTTGACCTGTGGGTATGGATTGTTTGGACTGACTACCATCTGGGCTGACCACCATTTGGACCGCCCAGGTCCTGCACTGATGCTATCCTTTAATCTCCTGGGTTTTATCTGATCCAACAAAGTGACTTTGGCCTCTTTGGAAATGGGGCAGATTGTGCAAGACAGCCTCAGGGGCCAGCCAGGCTGCTGAATTCACTTCTGCCCCAGTGTCAAGACCTGCTGGCTGCTGCCTGAGAACACACTGCAAGCTCTGAGGATGGAAAGATTTTTTTCTTTGAAGATCTTTGAAGACCTCCTTATAGCAACAGCTTTTCATTACTCCTTTACTCTCTACTTGTGGATTACCTGGGCATTTGGAATGGACTCAAAACTTTATAGCCCCCAGCAGCAGCAAACAGATCCCACCACCATGGCCCCATGTAGTAAGAAAACTGGGTGTGAAACTTGCTCTGAGTTGGGGAATTTTATGATTTTCTTTTCACTTGATCAATAGTGATTATGGAGTCAGAAACTATTTAGTACCTCAGAGAATTTCTAGTCCAGCCTCTTAATTTTTTAGATTGGGAAACTGAGCCTAGCAAAGTTCAACAATTAATCCAAGGTCACATGGTGGCAGAAGCAAATTCTAAACCCAGGACTTCTGACTTGAGAGTTAGTGCTTTTGTCCACCATATCACGACGACTTCCTAATAAGAGACCTTTACATTGGCCTTTGGGTTTTGCAAAGTGCTTTCCTTAAAATAACTCAGTAAGTGGAAATATTATTCCTATCTAATAGAAGAAGGCACTGAAATTCGTTGAAATTGGGCAAATTGCCCAATGTCACACAACTGGAGAATGATTGAGAGAGCGGAGATTGAAAGCAGGATCTCCTAAGAATAAATCCAGTACTTTTCCCCATGTTTGTTTAATTTTGTTTACGTGATGCTCTGTGAATTATGAAACCAATACCTTCGATCTATGAAATATATTTCTTTCTAGTTATGTATTATTTGATGGGCCAGGAATTAATATTCAACTCAGTTTAACAAGTATCTTAGAGGTACACATTTAATGGCAAGTATAGGAGCCTACACTAAGTGATCCCTACTTAAAGTCCCTTTCAGATCCAAGATCCTATTATTCTCTTCTATTTTCATTAATATCATTTTTATTTCTGGCAAGAACCATGTATTTTTGTCATATTCTTTGATGGCACTTTTAAACCCATGGCTCCAAAAACAGGATCCTTATGACCTCCATTTATTCAAATAAATAATCTCCAAAGAAAAAAGTAAATGTCATTGGGATAGGCATGCCAACAATGAGTGGTATAATGCCAACTTTCCAATTTTTTCTCACTATATCTCTTCCTTTATCTTTTTCTGTCTCTCTTTTCCTTTATTCATTTCTTTTTCTCCTACTCTGCTCCTTGCTCTTCTTCTAACCTCCTCTCTTGTCCTTGATGTTTTGGTTCCTAGAGGGATTTGTGATCTGATCAATATGAGAACATCCTCCAGTAGTGAAAATCATGCCCATCTATTCCCTCTCTAACCCTAATTTTTGTCTCTCTTTTCTTCTGGGTATTTTTATACCTGGATGGATCTGATCATTGTGGATTCTTCTTCCAGTTATGATGATTGTGCCCATCCATACTCTCTTAACCATATTCTCTCAAAAATACTCCACCCTGTATGGAGAACCTTTCTCTAGTTCTTTTGATCTTGAATAGACCCCAGCAGAGACACAGGCTGACCTGGAACTGGAGCCATAGAACTGGACACCACATGGTACAATGGAAAGAATGCTGGAATTGGAGTCAGACGACTAGATTTGAATATTGTCACTTTCTTGTGTGACCTTTGCTTACTTTACCTCTCTTGCTGTCAATTTGCTTCTTTGCAAGAGGGTAAGTTTGGACCAGATAACCTCTACATTTCCTTCTCATGCTAAATCTATATTTCTGAAATTCCTTGCTCTCATTGAATAATGATGATGATGATGATGATGACAATTAATAACTGCCAATGTTAATATAATACTTTTAAATTTGCTAAGCTTACCTATTATCTCATTTGATCATGACTCACTTTACTTCTTTTCCCATCCTACATAATAGAGTCTAATGAATAAAGAACAAAGGTCAGCTTCAAGATTATTTGGTTCTTTCTCTTTTCCATAATCCCTGTGCTTCACATGGAGTAGCTACAAAATACTTCATTGGATTAATTTTTGTTAACTTGGGGAGGAAGCATGAAGAAACAATTTTTTAGGTTCATAGGTTGTAAGTACTTAAAAAGGCAGTGAATGAATTCAGAACCTAGCCATCTCTCATTTATCTATGTGTGCAAATGAATAGTATAGCAATCATAAACAGGCATAAAATAAAACACTCGGGATTACAAAAGAAACTAAAGGTAAACAAAAATCAACATGGTATTCTTTTTCCCATCTAAGTTCATAGACTCTATCAGAAGAAGAATCCCTTGTTATTCCACTCTCTCAAATGGAGTTTTAAGGCCCTCACAGGGACATTTTTGGTGGTAAATAGAGCTGGGCCCTTTTTATTCTTTGCTTTCACAGTGGAAAAATTCCAGCAGTCTTACCGAAGGCGTGGGAGCCCAATTTCTGGTAAAAAAAAAACACAATATGTGATTATTTTTATATGTTATTTTTTAGAAAACATTCTTTAAGGTTTCTTTAAGGAAAATTGGGAAGAGAAAGGATGAGTTAACACTGAAACTTTGGGGAAACTCTGGACTAGTGATTTCCTTAGTGTGGAGAGCTTCCAGGGTAGAAATTCTCTCCACTAATGCAGATTGACAACTCCTCTGTAATCTCTACTCTTAGATAATGCTGTCACTGCCAGACATGATTGTTGTAATGAGATATTTTCCTAAAATCCCTTTTTTTCCCTTTTTTAAAAAAAATTCATTGTTCATAGAGATGTCTGGGTTTGGAAGGAGGCCTAGATATATCAAGAATGAAAGATAATATAAAAACAAAAGTTGAAGTGTTGTTTTTTTTAATGATGGTATTAGAGAGTTGCTTGGAGTCTGAGGGTTTGTGGCTTACCCATGATTACACAATCACTATGTCAAGAAGTGTGATGTAAATCCTAATCTTCCTCACTCAAAGACTAGCCCTGTTCACTCCAATATTCCTCTTTTTCCTCAGTGTCTATATCCTCCAGTATCTAAGTCGTCTTTAGTCTTCTAAATGCAGAAACAAATTTTCTGTTGTTACTTAGGTACAGTTGCTAAGACAATATTATAAGATTATAGGGATTGTAAAATGTGGTCTTTATTTTTTAATACTAATGTAACATGGATAAAATTAGCTGGAAAGCACTGCTACAGAATTTGCCCCATGATTTCTCTTCTGATGTCTGTTTTTAGACCTGAGGCGCCCTTGAAGAGAAAAATAAACCTGAATTTTCATCAAATCATTGCAATGGCTATCACCGCATAAAGGAAAAATAGCAAAAAGACAAAACAAAACAAAACAATTTCCCTTTAATGCAACTTACTTTATCACCTTATACATACACAGAACATCCCTAACACATACCCAAATCCAGAACATCCCCCCACCCCTAGTTGATAGTTTTGACTGAGCCCAGATAAAACAAAACTGGCAGCCAGCCTCTGGTCATCAACAGTTTGGCCCTATGGAAAGGGTGAGGTATGTTTTATTACCTGCAAATCAATCCACTCATCTACAGGTAGTTATGAAGAGACTATGTGCCAGACATTGAGCTGAGTCCTTTTTCAGCTTCACTTCTCCATCTCCTCCCAGCAGACAGAAGCACCTTGGAGATGACTCCACCTAGAGCTCTCTCTTCTATCTATAGAGTCCCTAGCCTTGTCTTTCATTTTGGGAGGCATTGAGGCCATGCTGAATTGCCTCCAAAATCCATTCTTCATTTTCTTTATCACCTCCTGGCCAGCAGCCTTTGCTCCTCCATGGGAACCACCTCCCCACTGCACACTTCCCAGATCCCCTTTATGCATTGTCTTTCCATATTAAACTGCAAATTCCTTGAGCATAAGACCGGATTTTTGTGTCTATGTGTGGTTTGTATATGTATATGCATACTTACTAGAGAAGGAAATGGCCAACCACTCCAGTATCTTTGCCAAGAAAACCCCAAGGATGGAGTGGTCCACATCACAAAGAGTCAGACACAAACCAATGACTGAACAGCATCAAGAACTAGCAGTATTTATCATAGGGCTTGGAACAAAGGAAGCACTTAAATGTTTTGTGTGGATGGGCGTATGCATATAATGCCAACTACTCTATCTTCCTACCTCCCTTTCTCCTATTTCCTTTCTTCCTCCCTCTTTTCTTTTTTCCTTTCCTTCTTTCTTCCTTTTTCTTCTTTTCCTTGCTATTCTTTTCCTTGATTCCTTCCTTCCTTCCTCCCTTCCTGCCTTCCTTCCTTCCTCTATCTCTCTCTCTCTCTTTCTTTCTTTCTTTCTTTCTTTCTTTTTCTCTCTTCCTCTCTTTCTCTCTTTCTTTCTCTCTTTCTCTCTTTCTCTCTTTCTCTCTCTCTCTCTTTCTTTCTTTCTTTCTTTCTCCTACCTTCTTTATCTCTTTTTTCGATCCATCCTTCTAAGTGGTACAAATACACAAATTAAAAAACAATTCCTGTCTTACAAAACTCATATTGTATTATAGTGAGCCACAGTGCACTTCTATAAATATAGACAAAATAAATTTCAAACAAACATGTGATCAGAAAATAATTTTGGGGAAAAGGCATTTAGTAGATGGTAGGATCAGAAAGACCTTGCATATGTTTGGTTTACATGCAATCCACCTTTTAGCCTAGCTCTTCAAACAGCCTTAGCTATGAAGTCTTCATTGTCAAAAGAACTTTGCTGAGAAGTAGCTGGCAGATTCAAACAGTGGCCTCCCTGCCCACAACATAATGGTTAAAATCATATCCTAATTTTAAAATAATCTCTGGTGGAAACTTGAGATCGCCCCTTTACAGGTTCCAGAGGGTTTTTTTCCACACTGATGTTATCAGTACAAAAAAAAAAACAATGTAAAGGCATGTGGGGCTGGGGAGTCTGGGTTGCAGGATGGGAAGATGGACATTCTTGGGAGAATTTCACAATCTTACATTGCCACTATTACTGAGTCATTGGAGCTCTCTGTGAAGTGAAGCTAGAGAGTATTCAGAAGAAGGTGACCAAAATCAAATGGGTCTCAGGTTCTTACCAGATGAAAACTGAACTTGGGATTGCTCTATTTGGAGAAGAGAATGACCTTCAGGATGACCATGATGGCTGCCTTCAAGTATCTGCAAAAGGATTAGATATGATACTACCTGGACCCATAGGGCAGAACTAGAAGCAGGAAATTAAAGCTATAGAAAGGCAAAGTTGGGTTTCATGCTTGAGAAAATTACTAAATATCAGAGCCATCCAAAAGTCAAACAGATTACTTTAGGAGGTCTTGGTTTTCCTCTTATTGATGGTCTTCAACTGAAAGCACAGTGATCATTTGTCAGAAATATAGTAGAGAAGATTCTTGTGGAGGCATGTATTGAACTAGTAAATTGCCTTGATGTTTTCTTCCAACTCTGAAATTCTGTAATTCTGTGATATCTGAGCCTTCTACCTCTGCTTTCAGGTGATCTACGATTTAAATTACATCAACCTCTTTGAGATTCAAGATTTGGACTAGATGCTTAGGTCCCGTGATGAATAACATGAATGTTGGTAGTGCTGAGCATAATGTAGTTAAGAAATTGGTCTTCATCAGCCAAACAATCCATTAATGTGCACTTAGTAATTGCCTCTTATATGCTGGGTACTGTTCAAGACATGGGGATTTCAAAGTTTAACCAAAAAAAAAAAAAGAAAAGAAATCTTGCTCCTGAGGAGTTTATATATTCTATCAGATTTGATTATCTATCTACTTTTCTTAAAAAGAACTTTAGGAATCATAAGCAACTAAATATTATCTTTATACAGGATGGTATTCAAACATCATTTATTATTCAGTCATGTCTCTGAAACTTCATGAACACCAGGTCCTTCTGTCTTCCACTATCTCCCAAAATCTGTCCAAGCTTGTGTCCATTGCTTCCATGACGCAACCTATCCATCTTATCCTCTGCCATCCTTATCTCTTTTTGCCTTTAATCTTTCCCAGCATCAGGATCTTTTCCAATGAGTTCTGCCTTCTCATTATGTGGCCAAAGTATATACAATTCAGCTTCGTTATTTGAACTTCCAGTGAATATTCTGAATTAATTTTTAAAGTATTGATTTATAAGTACTCAAATACCTAGACCGCCCAGTTTTGTCTTGTTAGATTGTTTTTGTTTTGTTTCTTTCTTTGTTTGTCTTAAACAGAAATCTTTCTCTCTATTGGCTGATTACCATTATAGCTTTATTTTTTCCTGTTGTCAAAATTCCAATGGTGCTGTAGGATGGAAGTCACATTGAATTCCCATGTATCTTTTCATCAAAAACTGAAGCTGTAACTTAGGAAACATGCCCCTGGGATTAGCGTTTTCTCTTGCTGGGATACTGTGGCAAAGGAGAATGAATTATTGATATAAACTTATTTAATCACTGAAGGAACAGCATAGTGAAGTGGGAGGAGCACTGGATTTTGAGCCAGATGACATGTATTCAAATTTGATATCCTTGCCAGCTCAAAAACCAATTCATGATTATTGATGTTTGCATTATAACAGGTAGTCAATGATTTTCCTAAGAGACCTGCCACCTCAGTTATAAAAGATTTAGCAAGGGAGAAGATGGAAAATATTGTCTAAATTAAGGAGAAGTCTATAGATTTCATAAATCATTTGATTGAATTCATTTCTCTGTCCCTCCTCCCACTTGCTAATTTTATCTAGTAAAGGTCTGGCCCTCCTGAAGGGAGAGTGCCTTTATTCCCTCAAGCCTCAGTTAGAATATATTCTGCTCTGCAAAAAGTGATCATAGACAAGCCAAAGTTGACTAACCAGGTTTTCCACTAAAATGATGCACACATATCTCAATGCAGAGGAATTATATTTTTGCCCTTGATCTGTGATTTTGTCAGTAGAACTATTTCTACTGCTGTGAATCCAAATCCCTCCAAGCCTTCTTTTGCTCTGCCATTTTTGTTCATCTGTCCCTATAAACTTCCCATAAATATTCCATGTAGAAGATGCCCAACATGTAGAGCATCTCTTAGTATCTTGGGTTTTTCATTGTGTTACTTGACTCTTCCACTTATTATCTCTTTCATTCTTGATACTCAACTGGACCATCATCTATAAAAGATCACTCAAGAATGTCCTCATCGATGTAGTTTCCAGTACTTGGTGTGTATATGTCATTATCGATAACAATTTGCCTGCAATTCTAACCTCTCTGGGGTCTTTTCACTATTCTTTAGGATTTTTTCCAATTCTAATAGAACCACTCCAATGAGGAAACCAAAACTGACAAAAGGGAAAGGAGTATTGTCAAGAGTGGAACTGTTATTAACTTGGTGATATGGAGGGGAATAATAGAAATAGCACTGGATTTTGAATCAGAGGATCTAGGTTCAAATCCTGATTCTCATTTCTGCTTGTGTGACCATAGGCAATTCCCTTTTCTTTTCTGGGTCTTAGTTTCTTCACCTGTTCAATGAATGGGGGTTGTCTACATGATGTCCAAGTTCACTTCCAACCCTAAATCTCTAATCCTATGACTACTTAGCCCTTAGGTTTTCCTATATAACCAACACTCCTGGCAATTTAAGACAACTCAGAGAAACACAGATACACTTGTTCAGGGAAGCCACCAAGATAACCAGACCCTCTCTGTTCCCTCCGTGCTACCTCATCTCTCAGGAGATCTCATATGATTCTCTTCCATTAGCTCATTAAAAAAAACATATTCAACAGATTCTACAGCCATAGAAAAAAATAACAATTTAAGGAATACCCAGCCAAAAAACCTGAACCATCCTTGCTTTTAGATGTGGAAGAAATCTCAGCAAGCAAAGAAGGCGATGCTCTTGCTTCAGCCCTTGTCAGCAGCAACTGCTATCTCTTTAACCCCACAGTTCAATTATCTTGCCTCCCATGCATTTGGTTTTTCCAATTGCATCTATGGCATATGGCCTTGTTCCCAAATTGTCCTGGCTGTGGTAAGGACAATGTTTCTTCAATGCCTCGAGGAGCCCTACGAGGGCTCTAGAAATTACTGCCCAACAGATCCTGGTTCTTATATGTGTATGTAGAGAATATAGCTGTACAGCCTGTCTCCCAATGGCTATAACACTTTTCTTCCTACCACCACACCCAAAGGAAAGTTAAGGTGCTTTCCATTTACCCATTCCTTAACCTCAAACCATTGACATCAGTCTTCCTTCCCCTTGCAAAAAAAAAAAAAAAAAAAAAAAAAAAAAAAAAAGCTCCCTAGTTTTCATGGTTATTTGCCAAGCATGAGCACCAGACATACTTTCTTTGAATAGTACTATGTGTATGTTAAGCTGAAAAAAGTTTAATTGTATTCATTTAACATAAAGATCCGAAAACATTGGTCCACGAGGATTTTTTTTAATTTAAAAAAGTTCATATTTCTTTCCAGATTACATGTATATGCAATCTTACTGTTTGTTTTCAGACATCTTGCCATCCGTATTCTTGCCTTCCTTTCCTCCCGCTTCTCTCCCATTCCCAAGATAGCAAGGCAATAGAATATAGGTTGTACATGCATCGACATTAAATGAATATCTACAAGGCATTTCAACTTCAGTTGAATTTCATCCTGTCCAGAGTATGAGTATTATCAGATGATACCCACTATGTGCTTATAGTTGTAAAAATGAATCATGGCAAGTATTTAAAGGCAAAATCCTTTAAATCCAAAAAAATAAAAAAAGGCTACAAGATAGAGATTTTCCCCTTTTAAAAGTATTTACTTGCGCCATGACTTTCTCTGACTTCTCTCATCTTTCTCTATGTGCCTGTTCCATTCTTTGTTTTGTAGTTGAGCCCTCTTTTTGGGGTTTCTTGGCATTCTCATTTATCTTACTAACCCCTCCTTGTTTCTGTCTTCCACTCTCCCCAAATCAGTCTCCCTTTCTCTCTTTATTTGTGTCACCTTCTGTGTCTTTATCTATCTTTCTCCCTAGGTCACTTTCTCTAGGGTTCTGTGTGTATATCTTTCAATGTTTTGCCGTGTGTGTGTCTCCTTTAACTCGGAGCACTTGTATCTTTCCCTCTCTTTCTCACATCCTTTCTCATTCTTACTCCCTCTTCTCCATTTCCCTCTCTCTCTTTCTCCCGTCTTTCTCTTTCCTTTAACTGGCCATCACCTAAAACCAAAGCATAGTTATTTTTTTAAAAATATTTCTCCTATTGAATAGTTAAACATTCTCTGGTCTTAATTTAAAAAGCAGCCAAATGGAACTTTTTGTGATTTGCCCTTTCAAAAATGCAAAACAAAGCCAGGCCCAGTTGCTTTTTAAATTATGTTGATCTGGATTTCCTTTCCCCTGGGAGTTGGTGTCCCTCGACAGAAAAAAAAAAAAATGGTTCCCAACCCTTGACTTAAATGGCGATAACATCCTATCCGAGTTCCATTATCAAGTTCATTCCTGTGTTTTCATTACTGGCCCTCGAGTGTTCCTGGGCTTTTAAACCAAGCCCTTGTTGTGCATTGAAATTAAGATCAGATAGAACTTTCATTTGCTGAGGTCCTGAATGTCAGGGAACTGGGAGCTTCGATCCCTGTTACTCTCACCAAGATTTTAAAGGGACAGGAATGACTTTGGAAGATGAAATGCAAACTGGAGAGTTTTCGCCTCTGCAATCAATTAATCAACAAGCATTTTAAATATGTCTACTATGGGATACAACTACATAGCACAGTGGATAGAACAGTGATAGCAAACCTTTTAGAGACTGAGTGCCCAAAATGCCACATGTGAGCCCCCCTGCCTTACCCCATACAGGGGAGAGAGGGAGCACTCCCCTTGGGCTGCTAGGCGGATGGGACCGTGGTCTGAGAAATATCCTGAGGACTCCTGGAGACAAGGAAAGGAGTAGCCTCCTCTAGCACACACACCAGAGGCTTGCCAACCCAGGGACAGGGCATCAGGCCTGGCATCAAGATCTGAGTTCAAATCTAACCTCAGATACTTCCTGGCTTTGTGACCCTGGGCAAGTCAGTTAGCCCCAGTTGCCTACCCCTTACCACTCTTCTGCCTTAGAATTGAGAATATTGATTCTAAGGTAGAAAATAAAGGGGTTTATTTCGTAGATATAATTATAAATGCATATTTATATTTTATATATTTATATTTATACACTCATGCCTAATTTGCTGTTATTTATTCATTCAGTTGTGTTTGCCCCTTCTTGACCCTATGGACCATTCTTGGCAAAAGTACTCAAGTAATTTGCTATTTCCTTCTCTAGTGGCTTAAAGCAAACAGAGATGGAATGACTAGAAAAAAGCTATATTTGACATTGTGTATACAAAGACAAAAATGAAACAATCCTTGCCCTCAAGAGGTTCATGTTTTACAAAGAGAAACCAAATGGCCACTATTTTGTTTTATTTTTATTATTTATTTTATATAAAATATTTACAAAGTCAATACATGGTTATAGGAAGGGGTATACCAGCAGCTAGAAGGAACAGGAAAGGCCTCGTGGCCTTCAGACTGAATCTTTAAAGAGAATAAGTATTCTGAGTGGTGGATAGGAGGAAGAAATGCATTTCAGACACAGTGGGTGCAAAGGCAATGGAGATGGATTATGGAAAGTTCTGTGTGAGGAGGAGCAAGAAAGCCATGTTGACCAGAGCCAAATCAAGAAGGACTTTAAAAGTCAGGCCAGAGGAGCTGAAGCATTAGGGAGTGACTAAAGCTCCTGGTCAGTTCTCTCCTTCAACCTTTACCATAGCTTTTCTTTTTTAAAAAATTTAAAAACCCTTATCGTCCATCTTAGAATCAGTATTGGGTATTGGTTCTAAGGCAGAAGAGTGGTAAGAGCTAGGCAATGGGGGTTAAGTGACTTGCCCAGGGTCACACAGCTGGGAAGTGTCTGAGGTCACATTTGAACCCAGGACGTCCCATCTCTGGGTCTGACTCTAATCCACTGAGCAGCTGCCCCCACCATAGCCTTTCAAGAAGGGCTCTCTACTTTCAGATTAAGAATTTATAACCAATTTTTTTCTAGAAAGATATCAAGCATACCTTAAATGGTTAAACAACTTCACCCTCCCATTAGAGATGAGAAAACCCAGTGTGTTTGTCTTAATGACTATTTATGAAGACTGTTTAATACCAACATGAAAATTTATATCCCAAGTGCAAGATGACACTGGGGTTTGATTTGTGCCATAACCCCATAACTCAGTTTTTAAAAGCTTTTACTCTAAAAGATGGCATGAGAATCCCATAATTTACGGGACATTTTCTGGAGGTTAATTTAATGTTTAGATTAAGTAGCAAGAGATGTATTACAGTAGAATGGAAAGAGAGCCAATCCTGGAGTCAGGTGACTTGGGTTCCAGTCCCAGCTCTGCCATTAATTAGCTCTGTGACCTTGGCAAGTCCGATACTCACTCCGAGGGGAACTCTCTGACACGAAGAGTAAGGTGCCTCCCAGCTCTGATGGCCTGGGCCAGCATCCCAGCCCATCAATAGCCACTCACATTTTACATGCATTTTTGGAAATGAGTCACCATTGTCAATGTTGCTTAGAGGCTGTTAACTCAATATTTAAAAATATGTCACTGTACTAATCCTGGGGTGGGGGGGGAGGGTGTTGTTATTTAATTTTTGTTGTTATTGTTGTTGGTGGTGGTTTTGAAACTGGGTCTACCTGTCTCACCCAGGCAAGAAGTCTAGAAGTCCAAGAGTCACTCATGGACCCATCTCAATACTCAGAACAGGTCCATCAGGTCAGCAATCATTCAGCATATATTAAGTGCTTACTACTATGCGCCAGGCTCTGAGCTAAATGCTGGGGGTACAAAAGCAGGCAGACAACAGTCCCTTCCCTCAAAGAGCTTGCAGTTTAAGGGGAGAGACAAGAAAGACAGACAGAGAGAATGTCTATAGTGGAGAAAGAGAGAATTTCTTTTTTGTGTCACCGGACTGAAGAATATATATAAGGGAGAACAGTGTAAGAAAACTGGACTGGCTCAGGGCAGGGAGGAGGACTTAGATTAGGAAGGGCTTTGAACAACAAAGCTTGGATTTGTTTTTGGAGGCAATAGGGAGCCAGTGGAGTTTATGGAGTCAGGTAGTAACATGATCAGATCTGCACTTTAGTTAAGTGGCTGGATGGAGGATGGTTTGGAGTGGGTAGAGACTTGAGGCACATTGCTGATGTGTGTCTGAGGCAGGATATGATCTCAGATCTTCCTGTCTTTATTCTCTATCCATTGCATCACCTTAGCTGCCTCTCCATGGAAGCGGCAGGTTCTTGTGCTTTTGTAAAGTGCTTAGCCCAGTACCTGGCACAGAATAGGGGCTATATAAATTATTCCTTTCCCTTCCCTTTTTCAGGGGAATTTTATGATGGGAATGGATAAATCTCTGCTGTCAAATTCTTGGATTCAGAGAGACTTTCTACCGTCACTCATTTATTTCTCTTGTTCTTCTGCCACAGTGAGACCAAGCCTTTCGCTGGCAGCCTGGAGAGATCAGTATCATTTGGTTAAGCAACTACCCCAGCTGGTAGCCATGTTTCCATGTTGCTACTGTTGAATTCACCTTGGCAAGACTGGTTGACAAAGTGGGTGGGAGCATCACCTGGTCATTGTTTCTCCTTAATGAGCCATCCCTTCTCTTCCTGAACAGTTTCCTTTCTTCTCGATGGAGAACACTGCTTCTCCTATGCCTCTCTGCCTCTGGAGAGCTGGGCACTATCAGCCGCAGTAGGTATGCGATGGACCCGAGTTATTAATAGGCCCTCGAGATATCTGCGTTTGACTTTCAAGTTTTAAGTGAGGCCGTTCGGGCTGATAATGCTGTTCCTGGGGTGACGTGATGCTATTTTAAATTCCTATGGCTAGATCTTTCTGCTGTGCTGGAAAGAGGAGGCATTGTGTGCGAGTGAAAATAGGTCGTCCCAGACTAGCATCTCCCATACATGGCCCCACAAAGGGTGAGCACCCAGGATGGTTCACTTTCCCTCAGTATGAATGTCACTGGGGAGTCTTTCTCCCATTCAGAGCCAGTTGATTAGTTTCCAAAAAGTTGACATTAACAAGCAACAGGGCTTTTTATTTTTTTAAATCGTCTTTTATGGATAACTATTTTTTACATCACTCTCATTTCTGACTATATCCCTACCCTACTCAACACGCCATCCCTTGTAGCAAAGATTTTAAAAATAAGCAAAATAGGCACTTCACTAATCTAACTAACACAGCTGTCATGTCTGATAGTGTGTGTAATATTCCCCACTCAAGAGGCCCCTGTCCCTGCAAAGAAGGGAGGAAGGAATAATTTTTCAACTGTTCCCCCCAAAGAAAAGCATAAATGTTAGAATTACAGTGCATTTGCTTTCCTTTTTTATTTTCATTTATTTATTTATTTATTAAACCATTACCTTCTGTCTTAGAATCAATACTGTGTATTGGTTCTGTAATGCAGGATCTTGCATCAATCCTGTATTACAGTTCTAAGGCAGAAGAGTGGTAAGGGTGGGCAATGGGGGTTAGGTGACTTGCCCGGGGTCACACAGATAGGAAGTGTCTGAGGCCAGATTTGAACCCAGGACACCCCATCTCTGGGCCTGGCTCTCAATCCACTGAGCCACCCAGATGCCCCCAGTTTTCCTTTTTAAAAAAAAAATTATTTCCATCTATTTTGTGAACAAGTCATAGTAAAAGTGCATTGTTGCAGCCTTTGTGTATAGTTTTCCTGATCTGCTTTCACTCGATGTTGGTTCAGCTTCCATGAATTCTTCCTCTTCATCATTTATTACAGAATTTTGCATTCATTTTGTTTAGTCATTTCTCAGTGGCATCAATATTTTCTTGACATCGGTATAGAAATAAAGCTCATCATCCTCCGTGGAGGGGATCTATTTGATCCCATGGGTGAGTCCCTTGTTATTTATGACCAGTCCCCACCTGGCAGATGCTTTCACCCTTAGTAACCCGCCTGTCTGTGTCAGCCAACAGCCTTGGCAACACAAGAACATTACTGAACCTCTCTATATTGCTTGGCCCAAAACCTTTTCCTCCCTCTGCTTATTAAAGATAAGCCTGGGTGGGAACCTCACTGCCAATGATTCAGGTCATGGTTTGTTTTGGGGTTTGGAGGGGTGGATGGGAAAGCCTTTGTTTGCTGGCACCCAAGAAGATTTTTAAGTGGGTTTTTATGGCACCTTTCTTGAGGAGAAATTTCTTTGTGCCTTAAGGAGGTCAAGTTTATTCTTTTATGCCTGAACTAATTCCTTCTCCAAATGTTTGTTTGCTCTGTGGTTACCAACCTTCCATGGCCAAACAAGGATCTTATTTATAAAGAGAGTGTTTAACTTGTTTGCTAAATAAACTTAGTCATAAGACCTGGGTTCGAATCCTGCTTTGGCTTTTTACATCCTGCAAGGCCTTGAGCAAATCATTTAACCTTGCTATGCCTCTGTTTCCTCATCTCTAAAATGAGAAAGTGGTTGGGATGATCTAAACATTCCCTTCTAGCTGTAGATCATTCTTTAATCCTGTGAGCAAATGGCATTGATGACAAAAGAAAACCCAGGACTCTGAAGATTGAGATCCTTTCAGCACTGAGAGATGGCGATGATCCTCCTTCCCTTCCAAACGAGGAGACTTTAGTGTCTTTTAAAGACATTTAGATGGCCTGGATACCAGGCTAACTCTCACTCATCTGTCTGTAAGAAAACACAGGGAAGCCTGATGGAGAATCAGTGACAAATGGAATTCTGTTTGCTGTGAGATAGTAGAAGTGAAAGCCCATCACAGAGTCACAGCCACATGTGCTGGCTGCTACTAATGCCATTTGAGAGGAAGGACAGGAAATCCTTGTCCTATGGGTGTTGAGGTCTGTATTCTCAGAGTGGCGTGACTCCATGGGTTAGGAACCAGAAACTGAGGAGTTCCACTCCTGTATCTATAACTGGCCGACACTGAGTATGAGTCACTTCGCTGTGATTGGTTTCCCAGCTATGGGGTGGTGTTGGGGATAGGGAAGGTAGACTTTTCTGTTTCCTTATCAAGCTGAGTCTCGGGGAAGCATTGCTCCCAGATAAAGTATACAGCCCTTCCCAAATGACAGCGTGACTTTAATATATTTTCCAGCACATGCCTCTTGTTGTAAGGGTAAGGAATGTGGCAGTAAGAGAGTCCCAGGTCAGAAAAAAGCATTAGTTTTAACCTTCTTAGGGCATTGTAAAAAAATCACAAGAAAATCCTCCAATCTTTGCTTCTACTTCTACTAACAGCTATCCCATAGTGCTCTGGAGTTTGCACAAACCTCATGAATCTTTGCCAAAGAAGGGGGCATGTGAGTCAGTCTGGTGATAGCAGAGCCTTGGATCAAACACCCAAAGGTTGTCATGAGATGGAAGTGCTGGTTGCATAGGTGTGTAGGAGAGAGAGAGAGAGAAAGTTTCTGAGAGAGAGAACGACAGACAGACAAGAGTGACAGATAGACAGACAGACACAGAGGAGCTTCAGAGAGAGAGAGAGAAAGACAGACAGATGGACAGAGTGTCAGAGAGACAGACAAACACAGAGAGAGTTTCAGAGAGAGAGAAAGACAGACAGACAGAGTGTCAGAGAGACAGACAGACATAGAGAGAGTTTCAGAGAGAGAGAGAAAGACAGACAGACAGAGTGTCAGAGAGACAGACAGACACAGAGAGAGCTTCAGAGAGAGAGAGAAAGACAGACAGACAGAGTGTCAGAGAGACAGACAGACACAGAGAGAGTTTCAGAGAGAGAGAAAGACAGACAGACGGACAGAGTGTCAGAGAGACAGAGAGACAGACAGACACAGAGAGAGTTTCAGAGAGAGAGAGAAAGACAGACAGAGTGTCAGAGACAGACAGACACAGAGAGAGTTTCAGAGAGAGAAAGACAGACAGACAGACAGTGTCAGAGGGACAGAGAAAAAGAGAGAGAGAGAGAGAGAGTTTCAGAGGTGGGGGGAGAGAGAGCTACGCTTTCAGGATTTGATAAGAATTTGGGATAGTTCTATATCAGTTCAATGCACCAAACTTATCTGGCACTTGCTATGTGCTAGGCACTGAGGAGAAAAAGATAAGAATGAATAGTCCCTGCCCTTTAGCAGCTTACCAAAGGAGGGAGAAGGGTGATACACCATACATGCTAATTAACATAAAATCATTTCAGAGAGGGGATTTTTATTTTGCCTTTCTTTGTCCCCCTCCCCCTCCCGTATTTAGAAGAATCCTTGGCACCCAGTAATACCTTAATCCATGCTGCTTGACTAACTCATAACCAGGAGATCAGGAAAGACTTCATGTAGGAGGTCTCCCTAGCGCTCTTCTTTCACTAAGGATACTACAAGGTGGAACTGAGGAAAGTAGGCAAACCATCCATTGGGAACTCTTCTGCAGAGACAAGAGGTAAGAGATGAAATCTCATGTATAGAGAACAGCTAGGGTCAGTTTAATTGGAATGAAGAGTGCATGAAGGGAAATAATGGGAAATGAAACTGCCATGGTAGGTAGGATCAAGGTTATGGGGTGCTTTAGATCCCAAGTTAGAAGATTCAGTAAAGTGGAATCACCTTTAATACATTCCAAAGGCTTAAGGGATGGAGTCTCAGATAGATGCCGTTTCAGAGATGGCTTGGGAAGACCTTGTCACCCTAGAACTGGCAAATCTGAGAAGGCTCACAGTGCTCCTCTTCACCAATAGAGAGCTACTAAGGATAACCTTGGCATGCAAGAAGACTAGAGGAGGGGAAACTCTGGCTGCTTACCCAGGGACTAGCATGCTGAAGAGGAGGTAAACAGAGGAATATATGCCTATGTCAGAGAAGACACAAGGCCATCCTGACAACATGGTGGCATATGTCCCAAACCCTGGGTCTGTGTTCCCTCCTAAAAGCACTGCCAGCCTCTATAATTGCAGTCAGTCTATTACTCCCCATTAGAAAGGCCATTTTACTTCTTCAAGCCATCATCTACAAAATACTTCTCCCCTCTAGTGATAGTAATGGTGAGGCAACTCGAATCAGCTATGAGCTACTCAGTACTTTTCCCACTACCACTCTGACTCATCTTATAGTTCTCCACTTCCTTAAGAGCCCTGGCCAGAGTGCTGACGCAGTCTCCTTCCTATGGTCCTTTCTCTTCCTCCTCAAGGCTCCGAGGAAGGTCAGTGGAGCCTCTTTAGGTACCTCAAGTGTAACTCCTTAACTATGGAAGGGACCTAGATATTCTCAGCTAATTCCCATAATTAGTCAACAAACATTAAGTGCTTACTATGTGTTAGGCAAGCAGCCAGATGGCTCAGTGGATAGAGCATTGGGCCAGGAATCAGGAAGACCTGAGTTCAAATCCAGATTTGAACATTCACTAGCTGTGTGACCCTGGGCAAGTCACAACCTCTGTTACAAGCTTTAAACCATTGGAGAAGGAAATGGCAAACCACTCCAGCATCTTTGCCAAGAAAACTCAGATGGTTTATGAAGAGTCAGGCATTACTGAAAAGACAGCGACTGAACTCTCTCCCCCCAGAGTCGGTGCTCTTCCCGCTTCACCATACTATCTCAACTGTTAATTAGATCAGATTACTTAATGTCCCCATTGGCTTATCCTCTATGGCTGTTGGTAAGGATGTTAAACACTAACTGAAAAAGCCATCCCTCTCTAGGACTTGGTCTATCTAAAAAATTGTTCATGAGCAGCCCATGGAAGTGAACATCAGCTAGTCAGTCGACAAGTTTTTGTTAACCATCTCCTGTTTTCCAAGTGCTTTGCTTAACTATGAGGACCCAAAACCAAAAATACAACCAGTCCTGCCCTCAGGGAAATATGAATATGGATAAGCATTAATAAATTACTTTAAAAATAATTGCAAGGTATTTGCATTTTTGAAGGAACACTCTTGCAGCTAGGAGGAAAGGAGCTTGCAGCTTGGAGGTGGCATCCAAGCTGAGCAGAGATGAAAGGGGATGAGGTAAAAGGGGAGAACATTTCCAAGCATGAAGGGCAGTTTATGCAAAGGCCTGGAGGCTGGAGATGGTATACTTTGCTTGTTTGATGAACAGCAAGAAGGCCAGTTCTTCCTGTACACAGAGGTCATGAAAAGGACTAATGGAGAATAGAGTCTGAAAATCAAATGGCAGCTTAGGACATATGGCCAGATAGAATATTCTTGAGGAATTATTTATAAAAAAGAGTGGTGTTCTCCTATTAAAGTGAGGTTACATTTTCTATAAAGTCATATTCCCTGTGAATCCTTGGTTGAGAAGGCATCATCCACAGTCATAGGAACTTGGTTTCTTTGAGTATTTCTTTTTATAGTGCTTATGGTCATATATCAAACATGATGCCAGTTGTGCTCAATCCAGCCACCAGTAGAGCCAATGGATTATATTCTTCGTCCTTACCTCCTTGATATATCTGCTAGCAGAAAGTCTTTGTTAGGTCCATCACTTTCTCATTGGGCTTCAAACTTTATGACTGTGCCCCTGTAAAAATGGTGGTCATTCCAAGAACCTAGGTCACACAGAGATGGGGGGAAAAGCAAAAAGAATCATTCACACAAAGCATGACACTCTGATAGTCAAGAGAAATTGATTAAGTGCCTACTATGTGCTAGGCTATAAAAAAGGTAAAAATCTAATCTCTGCTATCAAAGAGCACAGTCTTATGGGAAAATGACATGCAAACAACTCTATACAAATAAGATTCCACAGAATAGATGATCAACAGAAGAAAGATACGGGCATTAAGGAAGATTGTGAAAGGCGTTTTGTGAGTTGAGCTGATAAGATTCAGGCTTCATTAAAGTATATTAGATGCTTATGGGTCATTAGAATCATAGCTGGCTCCTATCATAGCTGGATCCTATAAATCCCAAGCATCCTTGACAATGAGCAGAGTCTAATCATGTATCACCCTGTAGGTTTTTACTGCTAACATCAGTTAATGAGGATAGGAGAGAAGAGAGTTAATGAGAGGCAACAGGGAGGCAGACAGTTTCAGACTCTGACTTGTTCCTTTTTTCTAGTAAGTTTTGAGAAAGAACAATTCAGTTACTAACTTCCCATCCCCTGAGATGACATTTTTCTTAAAGAATGAGCAGCTACTGTGAAAGTTCTCTTTATGTTGGTCTTGGAATCAGGGAGAATGACGTTTTAAATCCTGATTCTGACATCTACAGATAAATTATTCAACCTCTGAGCCTCAGTTTCTTTATCTGTAAAAGGGGAACAATAATACTTGTAGTATCTCTTTCATGAGTGTTCAAGTGAAATAATATATGGAAAGCATTTTTGTTTTTTCTTCTAATATTACTTAGTAACTACCACCACCAATAAAAACATTTAAATAAACAAATGCATAAAAATTATGTGTAAAATCACAAACTCCACATTATTTATAATTTTTTTAAAAATATGTACATTGTATGTGTGTGCTACTATAACTATCTTCTGCTTTTTGAGTTCCCTTTATATTCATTTTTACATTGATATTTTTTCTCTTGATTATGTGGGTATTTTTTATGTAATCATATGTCTATAATTAATATTCTCTTTTCTTCTCTTTCATCTCTTCATATATTTCTTTTCTTTATATTTCCAATATTTATCATTTCTAATAACATAATATAATCCATTACATTCAAATATCACAATCTATTCAGCCATTTCTCCTACTCATTACATTTGTGTTATTTCCAATTATTTTGTAATTACAAATAAAGCTTCCATGAATGTTTTCAATCTTATACAGCTTTTATCTTCTCAGTAATGCCTGGAGGGCCTAATCCTAGTAATGGAATCCCTAGGTCAATGAGCATGAATAGCTTAATGTATATTTCCATCTTGTTTTCCCCAAAAAAAATTCACAGAAGTTCTTACAATGTAATATTAGGCCTCTTTCTCCATGTCCCTATCAGCATTCCTTCAGCAGCAGACACAATTGTTGCTAGGACCGTACTCTTTCTAAAACCAAGTCTTTCCAGCTTGGTCATACCCAATGGAACATTTTTTCTAATGTCTCAAACCCTCAGGAATGCAGGATTACTTTCATAGTATAATGAATGTTAAATAAGACTTTTGCAGAATATTTATAATCTCTAAACCATTATTGTCCCACCAGAAACTAGGTTTGAATTATGTCTGTGTTCAAACTTAGATCTACTACTAGCCTCATGCAGATGTATAGAGGCTCTCCAGATATCTATTATATTTAACTCTTTTAAGGTTCTATTCATTTCTTAAACTTCTTGCTTATTTATTTTCTGGTTAGATTTACCTAGTTCTCAAGAGAGGAAAGTTAAAATCCCCTGCTTTTATTATTTTGTTATCTATTTCCATCTTTATCTGACTTAGTTTTTTCCTTTAAATATCTAGATGCTATAACTCTTGGTTCATATAGGTCCAATATTGATAATGCTTCATTATCCATAGTATCCCCCCACATCATATAATTACACTGTTCATCTCTTCCAATTATGTTCATTTTACTTCCAACTCTGTCAAAGATCATGATTAGTCATTTATGTATTTGTTGATGTTTTTGAAGTAGGTATTTTTTTTACCATCCTCTGAGTCTGAGCCAGGGTTTTCTCTGTCCCCAAAATGGCTATCAATGGCTGGGGTTTTTTTTCTCCTTTGCTTGGTTACTTTTTTTTTAATTTTAGTGGCCTGGCCAATAGACTTAATTATTGGATTTTTGTTGGAGTCCCAGGGTACCTAGTGTGTTGAGATCAGTTACCTCAGATTTCAGGAGTCTTTTGTGTGTGTTTGTTTTTTCCTGGGTCCTATTTAGTTATTATGGTTTATAGAATTATGTAGGTGCTAGCTGTAGTGGCCATGAGAGGCAGTGTTGCATAGATTCCTCAGAGTCAAAAAAATCTAATTTTAAGTCACACCTCTGACAGGTACTAACCGTGTAGCTCTGGAAGAGCCATTTCACCTTTTAGTGAACCATAAGGCATTTTTCTAAGACTATAATCCAGTTCCAGGATGTAGTCTCTGTCCCCTGCTCAAACCCCAGTCCATGATTAACCTCAGGTGCTCCAACCAGAGCCCATGGGCAGCTCTGTCCCTGCAACTGCAAGTAGCCAGTCTGCCTCCCACTATGGCAACAACCAGGAACTCTGTTCTCCTGGGAGTGACCACAGCTTATGGAGCCCCAGCCCCTCAGCAACCACACTCAATAGTGTGTGCTCCTTCCTCACTCCTCCTTTCCTACTGCCACAGCTTAGGATAGAGGGGATGTCTTGTCCTTGTGCCTCCGAAGTCCCTTGTTATCAGGAAGGCTTGAGTTCTTGCTTTTAGGACCTGATGCCCATAAATTCTGTGGTGTCCACTCATTCAGTTCCCAGCTGTGGGCTAGTGGGGGTCTCTGGAGCTAAGACCACAAAAGAACAACTACTCCCAGATCCCTCTACCTGCAAATTCCAGTGATGTTGTTTGGAATGTAAGCTCTGAGGATCACAAAGAAACTAAAGCTGCCACTGATCCTGTCCCCAAATCCTATCCCCACCCTACCTCATAATTGACTCCACTCCGTTTCCTTGGTTCCTGCCCCCAGGGGATAAGGGAGTGAGACTGAAGTTGGGGAAAGTGAGAAATTTTCCTTCCTATTTATCCTGGGCTGTTCATCTTCACTCCTGACTCTTGTCTTTTTTAATTTTTTTATATTTTTTGCCACTTTTAGCATTGATTCTGTGGAGTTACTTTTGGTTGTTTCTGGAGAGTATTAGGAGGGCTGGGAAATGTTATGTCCTACTCTGCCATCTTCCCATAATCCACTTGCTGGAAAGTATTTTGTAAACCTTATAGAACTATGTAACTTCTAACTGTCGTGGCCATGAGAGGCAGTGTTGCATAGTGAATAGATCTTACCTCAGAGTAAGGAAAATCTGATTTCAAGTCCCACCTCTGACATGTACTGACTGACTGAACCAGTCACTTAACCTTTTAGTGCCCCCCAGGCAACTCTCTAAGACTACAAGTTATACATAAATTATTGATCTATACAAGAAATATCTACAATGGAATTTTCCCACACAGATAAAATAATATGTCAAGACTAAAATATGTCCAAGATAGAGAGTGTCCTCAAGAGAGTAGTCAATGTAGCATAAACTATGAAGAACCTTCTAATCACTGGAGGGAATTGGACTGACTTAGCCTGGGGAAGTAGAGACTTAGAAGTAACATAAAAGATGAATTTGATTTGCTTTTTTGGCTCCCCAAGACCCAGGAAGAGTGGATAGAAGTTATAGAGAATCAGAGGTAGACTGTATTTGGGAAAATAATCCTAACCTGCAACACTTCACAAAAAAGAAAAAGGACCTCCTTGGTTAGTAGGGGGTTCACCCCATCCGTCTGACTACTTGGTGATGTTGTAGAAGGGAATTATCAGTCCCTAAGTTTCTGTGTTGCTAACTCAACAAGTAGTTCATTTGGCTTTTGAAATGTTTAGCAATTTCTTTGTAGTTTGGGAGTTTAGTGGACTCATCTTTGGAAAGAATACCCCCAGTAGCTTGTAAACTTCTCTTTGGGCAGGGCCATTTTCATACTTTTTCTTTTTTGCCTATAGCCAAAGTACCTTTAGTTTGTATACTAATGCAGCTTGTTAATGGTATTCAGGGATAAAAGCATACAGGCAGGATAATAATTTCTCTTTGTCATTACTGAAGGCAGAACAGAGAGAACTGTGCTTAAAATAGAGAGCAGAAGAACATGGGTTGGACATTAAGGAAAGTTTCTTTAATGGTTAGCTTTGGTAAATGTTGTTAGTGAGGAAAACAGTCCAGGCACTCTCCGGAGGGCTAAAAACAGGAGAGAATAACATATGTGCGTGATAATTTAGGTGTAATTCTGTATTATTTTCATATCCTTGGAGAGTGTATGGTCTTATTTTGGTGCTGGCAAATGACCACATAAAAATAGCTCATACTTACATAATGTGTTATAAAAATATACAGACATCTTATTTGGTGCCCCGGAGCCTCAGGAGGTAGGTAATTGATTATTATTGTAACTTATTTCACAAAAGAGGAAGGTGATATTTAGAGATGGAAAGTATCTTATGCAAGGACATGGATCTAGTAAATCCCAGAGCTAAGAAACAGATTCCATTCTCTTGATTGTAAATCCAGTGTTCTTTCATTTACTCTGTCTCATAAAAATCGCCACTCTTCTAGGGTATATCTATAGGTTAGCCTGTACTTGTATAGCCTAAGCCAATTCCAAATAAATGGTTTCTATCTCCACTCTCAATTAAGCAGATCAAAACCTGGCAGGGAAGGCTTAGAAAAGAACCACTTAAAGACCTTTCCTTATACTGGAGTCATTAGGAAATTAGATGATCCCTCTGGGGATTGCAGACCAAAGGAGGTATAGAGCTGTCATTTGAGAACTACAAGGAGCTTAGGGATCATTTAGTCTAGGCCCTTAGTTTTGCAGATCCAAGGAAAATTGGAGCTGAGTACGGGCCTTGATTTGTTCAGGGGTTTTCAGCTGTGTCCAACTCTCCATGACTCCATTTGGGATATGCTTGGCAGAGGTACTAGAGTGATTTGCCATTTCTTTCTCCATTTTACTCCATCTCCTTCTCCTTTTACAAATGAGAAACAGAGGCAAATAGGGTTAAATGACTTGGCCAGGGACACATAGCTCTGTCTGAGGTCAGATTTGAATTGAGGAAGACTCATCTTCCTGACTCCAGACCCAGCACTCTATCCTCTGGGCCATCTAGCTATCCATTGTCAAAGATTATATGCCTAATAAGTGGACTTCTCAATTTAATTCAATTCAAAATCATTTATTCAGCATCTAATATGTGCCACACACTATGCCAGGTACCAAGGAATACAAAAGCTATGATAATCCTTAGCCTCCAGGTGTTTACATCCTCCTGGGGAGTGACTGTCAGGGGATGGGACACAGCAAATACCCACTTAAGTAAATACAGGCAAAAAATTTAAACACAAAATAATGACACTTTCTACTATATCATTATTAGACTCTGAACTCACCAGGGCAGAGACCAGCACCTAATTAAGTACCTTGCAAATAGTAGACATTTATGAAATATTTGTGGAATTCAATTTACTTACCCAACTCTAGACATGTGACTGGAGTGCAGTGCACTATTAGACCATGTGGTGTCCTTATAGACTGGAGATTTACTGATTTATGTCAAGTTATTCCAGAACCACAGAGTGATCAAACTAGAATATGAAACAGAAGCTACATAAGAGAATAAATATGTATGTGTGTGTATTATGTTACATTTATACATATATATACAATATATACAATAATGTAACACAATATACAATATTATATATATACAATAATGTAACATAATATAAATTTATATATGCATATATAAACATTAGCTTATTTTCATTTTCTGAGAGTGCAGCCAGGTACAATGTTGAACTTGGTAAATACTTACTTTTGTTTTGCTAAATAACAATAGACCTGGTGATGTATATGGAGACTGATCATGGTTCTCTGCATTTAAAAAAGACTCAATGTGAGTTCTTATTGGGTTGGTGTCTAGTGAGATAAAAGAACAGCTGCAAAGATTGTTCTGAAACCTACTTTTGCATGACAGGACCTGAGCCCAATATACTATTTTTTTTTAAACCCTTAACTTCTGTGTATTGACTTATAGGTGGAAGAGTGGTAAGGGTAGGCAATGGGGGCCAAGTGACTTGCCCAGGGCCACACAGCTGGGAAGTGTCTGAGGCCAGATCCGAACCCAGGACCTCCCGTCTCTAGGCCTGGCTCCCAATCCACTGAGCTACCCAGCTGCCCCCTCCCAATATACTATTGACTGAGCATTCTCATCCTCAGACTCTCCTTGATCCTAAACGTCCTTTTATGCCCAGTAGCTTCCCCTGGCATATTTTATTGAGTTTTTGCGTAATGGCTTGCCCGGGCAGTGAAAGCCATACTTTCCTTTGATAGGATAAGTGGGAGAACAAGCTGGTAAAGCAGGAATTAGAAAGAGAAGAGATAATAAACTTAGCCTGTATTTCCATTGCTTAACAGGCAAAAGAGATGTGTTGGAAAAAGATTTTAAGGATTTGATCTTTGCCATTCCATTTTCAGGAATTGGTAGAATATGGTAAAAAGTTGGCCCAGTAGCCCGCAACTTCACAAAGGATCCTAGGGGAACAAACCAATACATTTTCCCCCCAGCAATTTCCCCGGAAGAGTGTCCTTCTCCTAACAAGTTTACTTTGGTAAATACACTTGAGCTGGACAGATCATCAGCAATTTCGTAGTAATAAATGTATCAGTTTTTTTTCCATTCTCTTGGAAATGATTTCCCAACATTTCATTTGGAATTTGTTTTTTTTTGTTTTTTGTTTTTATGGTCCATCTCTATGAATTCATCAGCATAAGGAACTCCTGATATGAAAACTCCATCCATTGAGACAAATCAGCAACTTCTTGGTAACTGAGAATCTTTCAGAATTTCTAGTAGGGCCTTGAGAGGTAAACTAGATTTTCCTGAGTAGCACAGATAGGATGTATGGGAGACACAGAGCTTGAATCAATATCTCCCTGACTCTTAAGGGAAGCTCTTGTCCCTTGTCTATGCTGTCTGCAGAACTAATGAAGTCTTTTTTAAGTAAATAATTGTTTTTCTGACTATATTTTAATCTGAGACATTATTGGCCTGCTGATCAGAGCTTTACCATGGAAGAAGGTTGGGCTTACCACAGAGTATGCATCTAGTTTGAACCCTGTGGTTAAAGCTGCCCATTTGCAAATTATTGAACCCCTCTGAGAATCACTGAATAAGCCCTGGCTAAGGTTCAGAAGACTGTGTAGAGTCTTTCAAATTCTAACCAAAACAGTCAGGATCATTTGGAAGCTGGGGATTGATAATACAAGTCCCCAAGATTTCTGGTTTGGGCTTCATAAAGACATTGTTCAAAAAAGATTGTGATGTATGCAGACTTCGACATGAACCCTTCCCACTTAAGCAAGATTTTGAGTATCCCATTGGGCTTAAAGTGAAGTTAATTGTTCTGGCTTAGCTCTATATAGTTCTCTGAACTTAGAGAAGACCTATTTGGGGGATCTCTTTGCTAGTACATTTTCTGTGAATGAGAAACCTGTCTTGCATGTCTGGCTAATTCAAGCTGATATATGTGAATAATTTAACCTTAGGCTAATTGCTTGCTAAAGGAAAAAAATATCATCTCCTCCTCCCCCTAAAAAAGTTTTGAATTGAATTAAATTACTGTGAAAACCAGTGACAGTAACAATGATGAAAATATGAAAACAAAAGCTCTTGTATTGAAGACTTAGAGATATTGTCAAGTCTTCATAGTATCTTTGAAAAACTAAATCAAGGGCAGATATTATTGTTGCTGATTTACAGATTGAAAAAAAATATGGTTCAAAAGACTGATCCAAAGGCCATAATCTCATGTGAAAAAGACACTATATTTGGAACGGTACAACCTGGGCTCTAATTGTGTCTCTGCAAGTTACTTTGAGCAAATCATTTAATCTCTCTGGGCCTCACTTTTCCTCATCTGTAAAATGAGTCGGTTAGACTGGATAACATACAAGTTCTTTTGCAACTCCAAATTTTTGATTCTTTGTCTGAAAGCACTATACAAACATTATGTAACTAACAATAATAATAGTTGTTGTTTAATTGTTGTATCTGACTCTTTGCAACCTCATTTAGGGTTTTCTTGGCAAAGGAATTTGAATCCTTTGCCATTTCCTTCTCCATCTCATTTTACTGTTGAAGAAACTGAGGCAACCAAGTGACTTGCCTAGGGTAGCTAGTAACTGTCTGAGTCTGTATTTGATCTCATGAAGATGAATCTTCTTGACTCCAGGCCCGGTGCTTTATCTACTCTACCACCTAGCTGCAGAAATAAACAGAAAGCCTAAATTTCAAGGAACAAAGGAAAAAGCACTAATTACATCCTAGCTCTGGTCCTTATTGCTTCTGTGTGATCTTGGGAAAATCATTTCACTTACCTGAATCTCATCAGTAAAATGAGGGGTTGGTCTAGGTCCCTTTCACTCTGGATCTACCATCCGGCCTTTTCTTCTAATTACATTCATATTTTAATAGAATTGCTGTTTTGAAGGCAGCACTATTCTACTCCCTTTTCTCAAAATGCTCAGGTCTTTATTCCTTTTCCCCTTTTCCTAAAAGACAGCTTCATCCGTGAAACGTTTGACGAAACTGCTCTCCATAATTATTTTTGAAGTGGTAGTTGGCTTAGAAGTAAATTTACATCGAGATTAAATGAGGTACCCTTTTAATGTTAGCATTTGCTGTGAATAATTTGCTAGAACTCACTCATCAAACTGTGCGCCTTCACTTAGACTACTGAGAAAAAGCTGATTGGTTATTCACCAATGCAAGGAAGTAATGGCAGACATGAGAAAAAGATCATAAAACCAAATTGTCTGAATACTGTGGAACCACAGTGGATATCTTCATGGTCTTGATTCTGGTATTTTTCAGGGGGAAAACACCTATGAAATCGAACCCACTTTGTGTTAATGTGAAGATCTCTTATAATTTCTATTTATTTCTATTAATATTGTTCACAGTCCCCAGTATAAGCCTGATCAGCTTCTACTTAGCACAGGGCCTGGTATTTAGTAGGCACTTAATAAATGTTTATTGATTAATTGATTGATCTTACTTCGAAGAGAGAGGGAAGAGTTATGAATCCAGGAGGAAGAAGGAGAGTTTAGCTGCCCATCCTCCATACCCTATCAGCTTTCCAATGTGATCTTTTGGCACAATTTTAAAAATTATTTTTAACCTCTGGATTTTTTATACTCAATCTTTGCAATAGAATTTATGCCTTGATAACTTGTGTTCTTTCAGGGGATTAATTTGGTACCTAGTTACCATACATAGAAAAAAAAACAATTTGGGAACCATTTATAAATAACATATTAGTCAACTCGATGAATGGGAACTTTATTTACACTTTAACCTTTCTTTTGCATTAATTGAAAGTAGTCATGGGAAGTTGAGCCTGCCTAACCTTAGGTCAGATAGCTACAAAGTGAACCATTTCCTGCCCAGAAAAAAAAATTTATTCCTGATTTAAGTAGAGTATAATAGGTCTGATTTTTTTCTTAAGTAGAAAATCCCATACTACTAATATGTTTCAACCTGAATTTAAAGTGCCCACAGAACACTCAGACTAGACCAGATTAGTTCCAAGGAGTTGACTCCCATTTCTTTTCTTTAAAAATCCAATGCAAATAAAGTTAGTCACTGGTTCCTTTTAGCAATAGCCATATAGTCACAGATGCATATTTTTCAAATGACTAGTCCAAGAATGTTTAAAGAACCTGTTGAAGTTGGAAGGGCCCCAAGTCTGGCCTGAGTTCTTTTCATTTCCTTCCTTGCTGTCACACTTTTGCAAAAACTGGCATGACTTTAAGCCTCTAGTTTTAATTTGTTTTGTCTTGGAGTTATGGTGAAAAACATAGTATATAGCCTGTTGTATGGGTAGTGCTTAAGAAACATTTTAGTGGGAAAACTTTGGAACTTTATGGTGACTTTTTCAGTGGGTGACTTGTTTTGACTCATAGAAGTCCACCTTTAATTATATCCAATGTTTCATACCCAGAATCTCCCACTTCTGTAAAGGGGGGAAGGCATATTTTATTCATTATAATTGGTCATTATAATTAATTGCACAATAGTTATCTTTGACTTTGTTTTGTTCTTTCCGTTTGTATCATGGTGGTCATGATATAGATTGTATTTTTGGTCCTGCTTGCCACACTTTGCATCAGTTCATATTAAGTTTCCCATATTTCTCTTTATGTCTTACAGTATATAATATTCCTCTGTATTCATGTACCACAGGTCATTTAGCCTTTCCTCAATCAGTGGGCATCTTTCTTTATAGTTTTTTGACACCACAGAAAGGGATACTATAAGTATTTTGGTGTGTATGAATGCTTTCTTTCTATTCTTTGGCTTGCTTGGGACACATGCCTCACAGTGGAACTCTTGGACCTTAGGTCCCTGAAGGTGATGCCATAGGCTCACAGGTTCTACCAAACTAGAGAATCTTCACCTGTCCTACTTGGTTATAGCAAGGCTAATTTCAGAGAAGTATGCCAGTGATTTGGTTACAGTGATTCAGGGAAGGGGACCATAGAAGTCTTAGAAGACTAAAATATCCCAAATTGTAGAGAGGCTATGATATGTACCAGTGGAGGGAATGTCCCATACCAGTAAAATTCCAGCACTTTGAAGGATCATCATATCTTAGCTCTAACTCCACCTCTCCCCTGCCAAAGATGAAAAGCATTTTGCTGAAGTAGATGACTAGAAATGCTAAAGGACTTACTGTTCAGAGTATATGTCTTACAATTCCTGGTCTTCCATCATGTGAGTCTTCATTTTTCTAATTTTCCAGGAAAGAACAAGCCACATTCAGACATTTCAGTCTGAATATTTAAAATGTCCTCTATTAGTAGAATCTGGAGACTGTATGTTGGGCAGGTGGCTTAAACATATTTAGAGGAGTTCAACTTAAAGTCTGGCTTAACGGTGTTTTAAAACAAACAGTAAGGGAAAAAACCTAGTCAATCCAAAGCAAATATTTTAGACATACAACATATTGAGCTCTGCCCAGCTTATCTCTGCCAGGTTTTAGCATCATATGTAAAACAGGATGAAAGGAGATTGAAGTCAGGTTTGACTGGAGGAGGGCTACAGTAAGAGATACTCAAAGTCAATGAGCACCCATTCATTATATAACAAAATCCACTTACAGTAATGTAGGATTGGACAGGACACAGGTGTAATGTCAAGTGCCTGTTTGATTTGAAGACAGAGGAATTTCCCCTGTCTGAGGATACAAGTCAGCAGAGCTCATGATCAGGTTGCATCAAGATTTCCTTTCTCAGAGGCCTCCAGCCTCTCTCTAGCTCTTAACATAGTTAGCACTGGTTCTTCTGACACTGCAGTGGGGAATGCCAAACATGCCTGGCCATGAGGTGCAGATAAATACCCATTATGTGCAGAAGCTCAAATTTTTCTGAGCCTGTCCTCTTTCCAGCTTTGCTGGATAATTATTTCCAGGGCAGTACCTCTGAATGAGATAGCCCCATTGAGCTCAATATCAAAAACCAGCAAACTCTACTCCTGCAGTGTCTAGAGGCTAACCCCACTAGGTCCTCTTTTGTTGGGAATTTATGTGTTTCCATCCAGGCTAGTGAACTGAGCAGTCATTGGAAGAGTGATGGCCTATCCCTTGTGTACCTGAGAAAGCATAAAGCCCCAGTGGGAATCAGATAAGATGGATATGCATTTGAGGGAAAAGACAATGGTTTTGGAGTGGTCCAAGATTGGTCAAGTAATAAGAACTAGTAAATATTAATGAGAAATAATCTTGGCATGATGTAAGTAGGTGACTTTTGATCCACTCTTAGCTGGAAACATGATTGCAAAATCTCCCTGTAACTAAAGGTGGAGGGAGTTCCTGCAAGGGTATGGTACCTTTTCCATAAGGAAAAGAGTGTTAGGAAAGAAGATGCATCTCTTTTTCTGTTGGCTAAATTGGGCAGAGGCTTCTCTCTTCCAAATGGGAGCCATACTCAGGATGTGTCCCTGTCTCAAACCTTGGTTTAGCTGCACCTCTAATATTACTTATACTAGCTGATGTGGGTGATGTTTCCCCATCTGTCTGCACTAATTATCAGGAAACATTTTTTTACACTGAACAAAAATCCTACCTTTCTGGAATAACTTCTCATTGTTCACTCCATAGTTGAGTCATAATGTAAACTCTAAGTTCAGATCTTCCTGACTCCAAGTTCAACATCCCCTTTCCACTAGACCACACTATCTCTTGATTCATAAGTCACAGACATTCACAGACTAGCTAATCCAAATAGTATCTGAACAAGAATTCCCTTCTCATCACACCCAGCAAGTGGCCATCCATCTTTTGCTTAAAGACCTCAAGCAAAGGAGAATCCACTACTTCCAGCCAAGTCATCTCATTTCTCTTTCAGGATAACTCCAATCATTGGGAAGTTCATTTTCACCACATGCTTAAATAGGATACTCTGCAATATCCCGTCATACTCCCTAGTTCTATTTTTCAGGGCCAAGAATACAAGTTAAATCTCTTTTTGATATGATATAGCACTTTGAATTTTTGAAGACATCTATTTACCTCCCCTACAGGTCTTCTCTTTTCCAAGTTACACATCTACATTTCCTTCATTCTGTCTTCATATGGCATGATCTCTAGGGTCTTCACCATTCTGGTCCCTCTTTTCTTGCTGTTCTACAGATTCCCGGTGCTCTTCCTAAAACGTGGCACCCAGTGATCAGACCAAAATACAATGGAACTGTCACTTCCCTCAGCCTTAACCCTATGCTTCATATTAACTGGATTTTACATTGAGTTTGCCAAATTCTAAAAACCTTTTTTTTTTCACTTCTCTTCCCCAATAGATTATGAGCTACCTTTCTTTATATCTCCATCATTTATCCTATTTCCTGGCAAACAGAAGGTATTTAAGAAATGCTTATTGACTGACTGAGTTCCAGTAAAGTTTACCACATCCTGTGCTTGGTTGCTGATTTTTTTTGAGCCCAGATGTAAGATTTCACATTTATCTTCAGTTGGTAGATTTTTCCCAACATTTTAACCACTTCAGGTCCTTTGGATCATGGTGTAGGATTGGAAAAGGTCCTAGAAAGGCTCTAAAATGTATTAAGTAGACATCCAGGAAAGGAAGTAGTGATGATAACACAGCCATGTGCCATGCTTGTTTCACTTGTTTTTATGAAAGAATTTATAGACTGACAGTTGGAGGGGAGGGAAGTGATACATAAATGGTTTACCTAGATTTTCACAAGTATTTGACTCAAATCTCTCACATTAATCTTGTAGAAAAGGTAGAAAGAACTGAAATTACATAGTTGGATGAATTCAAAAATAGACGATTAGCTGGATTCAGAGAATAAAGATGAATGCTTGGGTTTCAACTGGGAAGGCTAACTATAGTAGAGTGCCTCAGAGTATGTATGTGGCCATGGAAAGTACACATTTTTATCAGGGTATTCGTTAATGGCAGAGATGGCATGCTTAGCAAATTTTCAAGTGATACAAACTTGGTTAATACAATAGTTGACTAAATCAGGATCAAAGAGTACTAGTATAGCATAACAGATGAAAAGCTGACCCTCATAGTCTGAAGCAATTGAATTCAAACCTTCCCCGCTGACACATGTAGGGTATGATCCTGGGCAAGCCATTTAACCATAACTACTCATACTTCTCACCTTTCCATTCTCCTTATATCATTTAATCTTTAGCCCTTTTATTTATATTTCTATAAAATTTATATAAAATATATTATTTATATAAAATAATCATTTGATCTCCTCATCATTTAATCTTTAGCCCCAGTACACTGGACCATTTTTAGATCTTTGAATGTGCTAGTTCAGCTTCCATCTCTCTGCCTTCATACAAGCTGGTCCTTATGTATAAAAGTTTCTAACCTTCTCCTTTACCTCTTAGTTTCTATGATTTCCTTCAATGTCCAGCTTAAAGGCCACCTTCTTCAGATCTTTTCTGGCCCCCTCAGCAGCTAATGCCTTCCCCTCTAAATTGCTTTCATCTACTCTATCAGTATTGTCTATGTAACTTATTATTTACAGGATGTCTTCCCCCATTAGAATGTAAGCTCCTCAAGGGTAGGGACTTTTTACCCTTTTTTATAACCTCAGTGCTTAGCATAATACTTAATACAGAGAAGATTCTATTCTAGCTATGTGACCCTAGGCAAGTCACTTCACCTCAGTTTCCTCATCTGGCAATTGAGCTGAAGAAGGAAATGGCAAACCACTCCAGTGTCTTTGCCAAGAAAAGCCCAAATGGGATCGTGAAGAATTGGATACGATTGAAAATTGACTGAACAACAAGGGGCCCCAAGGCAGTGAAAGAATAAATGTCTAGGATCACATAGCCTCTATGTGTCAGAGGACAAGATTTGATTCAAGCTTTTCATAACTCCAAGTCCAGCCATTCCATCTACTATACATTTGGGGAAGAGGCCTCCCATTGATCAAATATATTAAGCAGTATAGAACCATGGACAGATCCCTGTGTTCTCCCTGCCCCCAGAAACTTTCTTTCAAATTGGCATTGAACCATTAATGGCCATTTGGGAATCATTCGGTGGGTTTCAAATTTGCTCAGCTGCACTACTGCCTATAATCTCATTAACAAAATTTGTATGTGAAACTTTCTGATATTTGAAGATAAGTGTCAAGTCCTCTCCCTCCCCTGCCCCCAAGTCTTCTGCACCATTCTGCTTACCCTCCACTGTATTTTCTTGAGCTTCAATGGGCATCCTAAAATTTGTTGGATGTTTTGTTATAAATGTGATCTGACAAGGTAATGTCACAGTCACTGTCGCTAAGACCTTTCTGAGGAATGATGAATCGTTTGAAGAAGACTGTGTAACTTCCCAGCAACTTACCTTCTCTATACTTGTGATTCACCTCATTGACCTCTTGATTACCTCACCATTTTAGGAGACAAGCCTTGGGTTCAGGTTCTGTCAATGAGCTCATCTCTTCTTTACGCCTTCCTTGATTTGTTGGGGGAAGAGATAAAATGATAGAGTATAACCTCCTTGAGGGCAAGCATTATTTTTACTTTTGTCTTTAGGTTCCCAGCACCTAGCACTTTTGGTACATAATAGGCCCTTAATAATGTCTGTTGATTATTGAATGATTGTAGCAATCCCCTCTATCACAGAATTTAGAGAGAAAAGAAAATTATGGGAGGCCTCAAAGTATTCTCAGTATAATAAATCATTACAATTCTTGGGTTGATATGTCCATTATTTTTTTTATAATCTTTACCTTCTGTCCTAGTAACAACTCTTAAGACAGAAGGGCAAGAGTTAGAAAAACAAGATTAAGTGACTTGTCATGGGTCCCATAGTTAGAAAATGAATGAGGCCAGATTAGAACCCAGTTCTTCCCAGCTCCAGGCTTAGCACTCTGTCCACTATGCCTCCTTGTTACCTGAAAAGTTGAACAACCTATTGGAATAGGACTTCAAAAATGAAGTCAAAAAAGATTTATAAAATGCCTACTATATGCCAGGCTTTTGAGTCAGATCCTCCTTTAGCACAGAAACATGAAGAGTATAGGTGACGTTTCACAAAACCTTGACTTAATTTCCATCTGTGTCTCCTTCTTCTAGATTGGCTTTTTCTCACGGAGTGGCCACTGTCTCCTGCATGCTGACTTCTCAACATGGTTTAATGGATGAGAAGGTAAGAAATCATGTTTGATTCTATTTTTTGAACTGGAGCTCTTTGTGCTTAAATGTTCATTCTGTTTTTTTAAATGATTATTTTATTATTATTGCTAGTTGTCATCAGCACTCCTACCACTTGACATTTTTTTAAAAACTCCTTGGCACCTTAGGGTTGATAAACAGCACCCACCAAATGTGCTAAAGAGATGTGATATAAACAAACAGAAGGAAGAGAATACACTGGGGGCAGGAAGGAGGTGGAATTAGGACAGTGACCAACAAGAGCCCATTTTCCCCTAGTTATCAGGACAATTTCTGCAGCGTGAGGATCTAACTGGGCCTTTTCACTTCTGTTAGTGAGGTGCTAACAAGATACCCAAATTGGATAATAAAATAATCCAGCGAATCATTGTGGAACTAAGCACCTGCCCCAATTACAAGCGACACTTTATTCCTGACAAGTCTGCGGAATTTTCCTTTTCATCCCAAGATGTTTTGTTATTCCAAGCCACCAATTTGGCCTCTTGGCCTATCATTTGGAGCATCATTTGTTTACATCGTTATAACAACACAGTTCCCATTCGTGTCTCTGTAGCTAGGGTTATGTCAGAGCTTTCCCTTTTGTGTTTATTTTTTATTAGCAGACTATAACCTCACCATTAAAAAAAAACAACAACAACCAACCTACCATCCTGCTCGCTATAGCTTGACATTCAAGCTTGGCCAGGGTCGAGTGATGGATACAGAAAAGCTCCCTGGCTGCCTTTGAATAATGTCTTTGTGCTTTTCTTTCCCTCCCTCCCCTTCCCCAACCCCCTGGCCTCTGGCCTATTGTACGAGCTTCTAAGTTTGGGTGGTTTTATCTGATTATAACTTGTACTAATATTACAGCCTTCAGTCCAAAGACTCTCACTTGCAGGCCCCCAACTTGGCTCCTTGACATTGCTTTGCAGCGTTAGCCATTGGCCAGATCTGTGCTGTCTAGTCCTCGTGGGTGACAAGGAGGAGAGACTGTGTCTATGTTTGTGTGTTTTTCCAAAATCTTAAGGAGGACGAGCTGACTGGAGAGGAAGAATGCTATTAGGTTTCAAATTCATGAAATTAAATAAACATTCATTAAGCTTTTGCTGTGCCCAGATCACCGAGCCAAGCACTGAAGATGAGATGGAACTTAGTTAAGACACAATCTGGACCTTGATAGAGTTTTCGGTCTATCTGACAAAGAATCAGAGGACTAGAGCTAAGGAAACTTAGCTGCTATTGAGTCGAATACTGCCATTTGGACGTACATAACTGAGGCAAAGACTTGTCCAAGGCTACATAGTTAACAAGTGTCTGAGTTGGGATTTGAACCCAGAGGTTCCTGACTCCGTATCCAGGACCCTGTCCTGCTGCCTTCCAAAGAAGGTAGTTCATGAGTGGAGTAATAAAACTCATGCCCAGATAACTCTAGCACTAAATAATGTATGCTCAGTACATCTTGTTATTGGTCAGTTGTTTTTTAGTTGTGTCTGACACTTTTTGACCCCATTTGGTGTCTCTTTTTTGACAAAGATAATGAGGTGGTTTGTCATTTCCTTCTCCAGTTCATTTTACAAATGAAGTAACTGAGGCCAACAAGGTTAAGTGACTTGATCAGGGTCACACAGTAAATATTAGAGGCCAGGTTTGAACTCAAGCCTTTTTGACTCCAGGACTAGTTGGCCAACATAGGTCACATAGTAATCTCTTGATCAACAGTTGTTGATTTTACCCCAACATGCTGCAGGCATTGTACTGTGTACTGGGAGGCAGGGAGACCCACAGACAGAACAGACAGTCCTTTGCCCTCTGATGGCTTATGTTCCACTAGAGGATGTGATGTGGACACAGACAAGCAATGAGAAATAATGTGAAAATGCAGAAGAGGGAAGGTGTGGGAGCATGAGAGAGAAGCACCTTAGCTAAGTCTGGAAACAAGTCAAGGATTCTGAGAAGCAGAGACAGGGACATGAGGCATCCCAGGCATGGAAAGGGGCCTGGTTCAATGGGCAGGAATGGAGAGTGGAATGAGAGCTCAGGGACACCTAGAGGACAGTGGAGCTGGAACCTAGTTTGAGAAGGGGATTTATTTGGATGGACAAATATATAGATACTGGATACAAATATACTGGATCATTATAATATATACTGGATACAAATGTGCTTGATCTAATATATACTGGATCTACTATTTACTGGATAGAAATATGTTGGCTCTAATATATACTGGATACAAATATGCCGAATCTACTATTTACTGGACACAAATATACTGGATCTAATATATATTAGGTACATATATACTGGATAAAGCTGGACAGGTTGATGTCAGGTAGAGGAGGGCTTTTAATGATGTGCTAAGGATTTTTCCTTAATCTAGAATCCAATTATATATAATATTAATAATATATATGTATATTATTTATAATATATATAATAGAATCCAAGCCTTAACTAGGGAATAAATAGAGGGAGATGAGAGAATGAATGAAGGCTATCTGCCAAACACTGTGCCAAGTGCTGAGAAAACAAGACAGTCCCTGCTCCCAAGGACTCACATTCTGGTGGAGATGGGGTAGGATGGAGTGAGAATAACATCAATAGGAGGTTTCACATACAAGTCAGGTGTAAAGATTCTGTCATCCTTAGGATGCAGCCACAGTGGATCAGATATTAATACTTCACCTTCAATGCCATTTCCACTGATAAAATCATATCAGTTTCTAATGCTGAACTGTTTGATAGAGCTGGGAACTTTGATGTTGAAGACTTTCTCTTCTGGGTCTTCAGTAGCCTTGGTTATGAGCACCCACAAAAGTACCTGCTAGGTTGCATCCCCAAAAGGGACTGTTGGATAATGAAGGCACTTCCAGTGGTCTGGGGGTCATTACCATCCCCAGGATTTTGGAGCCTGCTGGTAGCAGTTGGGCACTCATTGGTGTTGGTGGTGATGAGGAAGATGTCCACAAGGACATCTTCACTGGTGCTGCTGGGAAGCTAAGTCAGTGGTTGGGTCTTGTTTCTCTTGATTTTTGTGGTTGGATATCAAACTTTCCATTTAGCCCTGATCTTTTCTGTGCAAATACTTGGAATTCTTCAATTTTGTTGAATGCCCATACTTTCCCCTGGAAATATATAGTCAATTTTGATGGGTAGTTGATCCGTGGTTGCAGGCCCAGCTCTCTTGCCTTTCTGAATATCGTATTCCAAACCTTACGGCCTTTTAGCGTGGAGGCTGCCAGATCCTGTGTGATCCTGATTGGTGTTCCTTGATATTTGAATTGTCTCTTTCTGGCTTCTTGTAAGATTTTTTCTTTTGCTTGAAAGCTCTTGAATTTGGCAATTATATTCCTGGGCATTTTCTTATCTGGATCAAATGCCGTGGGTGTTCTATGGATCCTTTCAACGCCTATATTGCCCTCTTGTTGTAGGACTTCAGGGCAATTTTACTGAATAATTTCTTTTAGTATGGAGTCCAGGTTTCTATTAATTTCTGGTTTTTCTGGAAGACCAATTATTCTCAAATTGTCTCTCCTAGACCGGTTTTCTTGGTCTGTCACTCTCTCATTGAGATATTTCATGTTTCCTTCTATTTTTTCAGTCTTTTGACTTTGTTTTATTTGTTCTTGTTGTCTTGAGATCATTAGCTTCTAATTGCTCAATTCTAGCCTTTAGGGATTGGTTTTCAGCTATAATCTTTCGGGTTTTGGCTATGATCTTTTGGTTTTCGGCTATAATCTTCTGGTTTTCCTTTTCACTCTGGTCATTTCTGGTGTTCAATTTGCTTATCAGTTCATTTGATTTCTGAGCCTCACTTTCCAATTGCAAGATTCTACCTTTTAAACTGTTATTTTCTTGCCAGATCTCTTCCATTTTCCTCAAAATCTCAGTTTTGGACTCTTCCATAGCTTGTGACCCGTTTTCCTTATTTGAGGTGGGTCCAGATGCTTGTTTGTTCTCCTCCTCTGCTTGCTCGGTTGTCTGGATTTTCTCTGTGTAAAAGTTGTCGAGTGTTAAAGACTTTTTTTTCTTGTTGTTAATCTTTCTCTTCTGAACTTCCTGAGTCTGGGTAGCCATCATTAGCCCAGCAGCTTCTCAGCTTCATCCTTGCACTCAGCGACTGTCTGGGGTCTTTTGGCTCCTGAGGTCTGGTTTTTTCCAAGGTCAAGCCCCCTGGTGGACCCCCTTGCTTGATCCTCTGCTGGAGGTTCCTTTACAAGTCTCAGGGCACTGCTTCCACAGTCGTATACCCGTCTGCACTGGTTCCCCACTCAGGGTTTCAGAGCTTTAGCTCGTGGCTGTGTCTGCCTCCACCCACGCCTCCGTCCAAGCCTGCGCTCTGAGCCTGTGCTCTGCACCCTGCGTCCGCGCTCTGTGCCCGCATTCAGAGTTCGTGTGCGTTCTTTAGCTTTTTGGGGTCCCAAATCTTGCTGCTCTCAGGAACAGGCCCCGGAGCTGCCAATGACTCGATGGGTGCCCCAAACTTGCTCTATTTCTTTTTAGCTGGCCTCGGCGCTATAGGTGGTGTGTGTGGAGGGGGTGGGGGTGGGGTGGTTGCTCAGCCTGCGATTTAGTGAGAGCTGTTTCACCCCTTTATAGCATGGAAATGTCCCGATTCCACGTACCTTCCATACTGCACCCTGTTGTGGGGTTCCTCCGTTCGTCTGGACTTGTTTTTATGTCCCCTTGAGGAGTTTTGTGTGTTTTGGTCAGGAGAGGTTAAGAGCTGCTTCTTACTCTGCCGCCATCTTAACCCGGAGGCCGAGTGGTTGGGTCTTGAAGATGTTCCCAAGACTCTTGAGCTTAGGGTCTGGGATGTCTCTCCACTGAGATCTGAGGGGGAGGAATGCTCTGACTCTGCTGGCACATGCCACTTGCTGTCTCTCCCTCTGGGGATCTTGCCCCATTAGAGGCAATTGGCCAGTATTTGGCAAGAATGACTGGGACCTTCTTCATGATCATTGCTTCACAAATGATGTCTGAGGGGTCTAATTGTGGGATGAATGAATCCCTGGTGCTCTTGGGGAATAGTATATGCAAAATAAGAAAAGTATAGAACATCTATAGGGAATAGTATAGTTTGGTTGAAGTATATGGAAAGGTAGGGTCATGTTTACCAAGATTGTGGAAGGCATTAAGAAATGCAAAGTTCAGGAATTTGAACCAGACTGAAGTTTCCAATGGTTTTCAAGCAAGGTGTTGTTTGTTTGTTCTTTAAAGTGGGGATTTGTGAATAAGACATAGACATACACATATGGATATATGGATATGCACGTGTATATATATACATATACCAATACAATTGGTTTCCTTTGTAATCCTTTGTATTTTATGTAATATACTTAAAAATATTATTCTGATAAGGAAACCATAGGCCTCACCAGGCCTGGGCCAAAGGATTTCATTACCAAGTTTTCTTGGTTTCCAAGGTGGGGATCAGAGAGATGAATTCCACTAGGATTGTAACATAACCAAGAGCCCCAGAGATGTGCTGGTATCATCTCTTACAATGTGCAGTGGTATCATCCTAACCCTCTGATCTGAATATACACTTGGCCATTACCACTTCTTAGGCTTTGCCCCCATTAGCCAGTTTTAGGGGCACCAAAATGACTCCCAGAGAGCCACTCTGACCTGAGTACACTCTGATGAGTCTAAGGCAGTTCTAGAATAGCCTCCAGAATTACAAAACGTGTGTGTTCTAAGAAACCAGCTTCACACCCAGACAGAATTCCCACTATAACACACCTGAGGGAAACCAGGTCCACTTTGGGGATCTTCCCAGAATTTTAAATTCGATTCAGTGAGCATTTATTGAGTGCCTGCTGTATTCCAGTCACTGTTGGTGATACAAGGACAAAAAGAAATTGTTACCTGCCCTCAATGAGTTTATATTCTACTAGAGAGTCAGGGCATGAAGAAAAGAAACAGATAAGCTATACACATAAATAAATTTCAAAATAATTTGGAGAGTTGGGGTAAGGATTTTGAAACCCATCGGAATAGATAGGAGGAAGACTTCAGAAAAGTTGCATCATCATATCCAAACAGTGTAGTGGAAAGAGCATTGGAAATGGCATCAGTCGAATTACTATTTAACCCTGAGTAACCAGCATCAGCTCTCTACATTACAGATTCCTCATCTACAAAACGAGTTGATGGAACACAATGAGCTTTAGCTCCTTAAAACTCCTTTCAGGGGGCAGCTGGGTAGCTCAGTGGATTGAGAGCCAGGCCTAGAGATGGGAGGTCCTAGGTTCAAATCCGGCCTCAGACACTTCCCAGCTGTGTGACCCTGGGCAAGTCACTTGACCCCCATTGCCTACCCTTACCACTCTTCCACCTATGAGTCAATGCACAGAAGTTAAGGGTTTAAAAATAAAATATATATATATTAAAAAAAAAAAAACTCCTTTCAGCCTCTGATCCTAAAAACCAACTTGACTCTTACAGTGTAGTTAGGGAGTTCTAATGCATGTAAATCAGGCTAAGAATTATAGTTGCACTTTTCATGGGTGAGACCCACTCTCTTTCCAAGCTGCCATTTTGGCCTTGGTCTGGGGAAACAATGTTCCTTGGGAAGGAAAGCCAGGTCTCAAATTAATCCCAGTGTAGAGACACTTGGGATTACCTACTGGAGGAAGAGATTTTCTAGTCATTTAGATTTACCCTTCGTTGTGGTCATACCTTCAAGATGTATTACTTTAAAGTCCTGAAAACTTTGTCCCAAAGCTACTAAAATCATAAACTTATAGAATTTACAGCTCGAACGGCCTTGGAAGCCATCTAAAACCAGCTTCCTTATTTTGGGGTTGAGGAATCTGAAGTCTAAGAGAAGTGGTTTACCAGCTTCTTCAGGTAGTTGGATCAGATTTTAAATTTTGAATCTAAGTATATTGATTCAATGAAGTCATAGCAAGTCCACTGCTTTTTTCATTGTCTATGAAAGGAATTGTACGGGACAGAATGAAGAGCCCTACTGTGCTTATGTTGGCTCTCAATCTGATCAGTCCCCTGGCCTGACAAATGGATACTGTTCGTGGTTGGATTCCTTGTATAGGCTTTATTGTAGGATATACAAAAATAGAAGTTGACAGTGTATAGTTGACCTTAATCATTCACATCTCCCCTCTCCATAGAACCCTCCTGAATCCTAGGAATGTGATAGCCATCTCGGGGAGTTGACATCACCTTAACCTCCACCTCTATTAGAACTAAGGAGCCAACTTTTTGAGTATAAAAAGGTGATGGGAGATGTTTGGTTTAGGACCCTGGACCAAGGATCTCATAACAAAGGGCAATGAATGGCTTAGGTCCAGCCCAGTCTAGAGGCTGTTTTACCCCTCAGGATGTTTCTCTCCCCCAGAGTCAAATATCAAGCCATATTCCCAGACTAGAATAATATGTTCAGACCTAGAAAAACTATAATGGTTTCCCACCTGGATCTCCTTCCACTGACATAAAACCCAAGATATTCTCCTGTCTAAATATAGAATCTTTCTCAATTTCAAGTATTAAGAGATAGGGCTTCTGCTCTGTAAGGTCATAGGGTTCTATGAAGAATTTATTGGGTGTTTTAAGGGAACATGATTCATCCTTTTTTAGATATCTTAGGTCATGTAAAAATTATCCACTTTTTAATGGCACACTATTCCATGTAAATATGCATATATAAATACACATACATACATGTGCCCTGATGCAATCCCATTTAAATGTCCTATATCAGATTTCAGAAAGAAGACAAGAAGTGACTTAATTTATCCATATCAGAAGGTAACTCAGAGCCCCTGACCAAGGTTCTTTGGCCTTAATGCTTCAGGAGGTAAGAAGTGGCAAGTGGTCTTGGGGAATACCAAGAGAAGAGATGGGATCCAAGGACTTCCCAGTAGTCAGGGATATAATGCAGTGATGCCCCTATTTCAGTACCAATGAGGCCTCTGCTTCTGTAGTGTTCCATAACAGCAGGCTGAAGCTTATTTGAATCTCAACACTGATTCAAATCGACAAGGGCACAGTTCAGTGATGAAGCTATGGTAACTCTGAATCATAGCTAAAAAATAATTTTTTTAAGTGACCGAGGTTTGTCATTGTTTTTTTTCCATATAAATGTGCTTTGCCTGAACACGCACACCAATTTCTTAATCAACTCAAATTGAATTTAGCCAGAGATTTTTATCCAACAAGCTTAGGTTTGCATGCATGGTAGGAAGATTGGAATAACAAAGAAAGAGAGAGAAGGAGAGGGAGAGGAGGGAAACAGAGAAATAGAGACAGAAAGACAAAAGACACAGAGAGATACAGAAAGAGTAGAACCCTCTCTGTCTGTCTGTCTGTCTGTCTCTTTATCTCTCTCCTCTCTCTTTCTCTACAAGTCTTTGTATTCTAGTGGCTCTTAGAAAACATTTCTTTCTTCACGTCATTAAGATTCAACTAGTCGCCTTCCCCCCACCAAAAAAAAAAAAAAAAAAAAAAAAAGCTTTCCTTTTCTAAAAATACAAAGGGGAAATTTTATAATGATATTTTTTTTTGTAGATGTGGATAAATGAATCCCCTTGAGTCAACTTTCTTGAAATGTCTTATTTTTTTAGGTCATGTTCTTTGGAATATAGATGATGTCAACAACCACATCTCAGTTCTTTATGAGAACAAGGGTCAAGAAAAACATGGTTAATTAGAGGCCATGGCCAAATCTCTTTTTAGCCAATAGTTTTAACTGCTTCACCCACCAGACTTTTCTTTTCTTTTTAAATCTCCTATAAAACTAGAGAGTAACCAAGATCAAAGTCATTTCCTCATCCGGTCACTCAAGTGTTTCTCCATGGAGGTGCTACTGGACCCATAATTGTCCAGAAAGTATCCATTAATCACAATCAGAAGCTGAAAAGGATTCTAGAGGTCAGTTAGTCAAATCTTCTCATCGTACAGATGAGGAAACTGAAGTCCAGAAAGGTTAGATCAGTGATAGGCAAACTATGGCCCGTAGGCCAGATGCAGCCCCCTGAAATGTTCTGTCCAGGGCATGCAACATTATTCCTAATCTGATGAATACAATGAGTAGGATACAATACAATAAAACTTCAAAAGAGTTGCCTTAGAGACAGACTGACAGATGAGCATTTCCTTTCCTTTGGCCCCCTCTTTAAAAAGTTTGCCCATCACTGGTTTAGATGATTTACCCAAGGTCACAGAGTTCTTATCAGAGGTGAGATTGGAAGACTTCATTTGACTGCAAAACATTGTATCACACTGCCTTCTTTGTACAAAATGAAGGAAAAGATGAGAGGCAAAATGAGACTGAAATGATGGAGAAAGTACATTTATTAGTCATGAATAACTGAGAAGTGACAGATTTTGAAAAGTCATAGGACCTTGGATATAGAGTAGGAAACAACCTTAGAGGTCATCTATTCTACTCTCTTCTTTTTATAGATTCAGAAACTAGCCTCGGAGAGGAAACTTGACTTATCTAAGATCACTGAGGTAGAATGTGGTAGAACTAGGATGTGATTCAGACCCATGATTATAGAAAAAAATAAACCATCGTGACTAGATCATGAGGTCTACTTGTTTCTTGGGAACTTCTAATCTCAGGATGGAAGAGGATGTCGGCCACAGCACACGAAAGATCATTACCTCTGCAAAATATTACCTTGACCTCCCCCAGGAGCAAATTTTGATCTGAACGAAAGCTGTCATGGGAGCTTTGGGGTCCACCTATGTGGAACTTGGCATAAGCCAACTGAAATGCCAATTGATTTTTAGGAAAAACAACAGGTGCATAGAGGGGGCGGGGGAGAGGGGAAATTTTTCCGTAGCAACTCTACTTATTTTTTTTCCTGTTCTTAGCTGTACACCAGTGCTTTATTTCTCTGTGAAAGATAAACTGAAAAGCCTTTTTTCTTCAGGATTCATCTCTCTCTCTATGCTACCCCCTTATTTTAGATGATTTTTTTAGCACACAAAAGTCTTATCTTCAAGGAGATGGTTTCCTTCTTTGTAGCATTTCTTATAGCTTAGGATTTCTCTTCAATCAGTCAGTAAGCATTATTGAGCGCCTACTAAGAAGCTGTTTTTATTGTAGTTTCTTATTATATTTTGTTTGGACACAACAGACACTTCCCAACAAACAAACAAACCCTTTTGTGTTCATTCATCCCTCATTTATCTTGTTTATTATGTGCAAGGCGCCATGTTAGCATCCAGGACACAAAGGGGGAAAAAGAAGTGACTGCTGACCTCAATGTGCTCACAACTGTCTTGAATGCAATGTTGTTGTAGATATAGATCAGTATCAGATATGTTAGCTCAAAAACAGCTTATAGCTTGTTGGCATAAAGGAAGGATAGGTTCTTAAAAGCTATGGTATGGTACTAGTGTTCTTACTGTTCAGTCATTTCAGTTGGGTCCCACTCTCCATGACCCCATTTGGGGTTTTCATGGCAAAAGCACTGGGATGGTTTGACAGTTCCTTCTCCAGCTCATTTTACATATGAGGAAACTGAGGCAAATGGGGTGAAGTAACTTGCCCAGAGTCACACAGCTAGTAAGTATCTGAGGCCAGATTTGAACTCAGGTCTTCCTGACTCCAGGCCTGGCACTCTGTCTACTATACCACCTAGCTGTCCTTCTGGTACTAGTATTGGTCATTATGTTTCTGTAGACTTGTATTTCTTCTCCACAATGACATTGTTTGCATTGTTTTAGTCTATTAGTATATTGTTCTTTGGGTTCTGATTCCTTGACTTTGCATCACTTTAAATGAGCTTTTCCATGTTTCTATGAATTCTTTTTATCTGTCATACTGTAAAGCCCAGAGATATTCCATTATGTAATGATGCCAGAATAACTTCAGCCACTCTTAGATCATTAGGTACCCATTTTGTTTCCAGATTTGTATTATGACAAATCTGCTGCTATGAACATTTTTTACCTTTGACTTTTTTCTTGCTATGAATAGCGTCCTAGTGATAGATCCTTATACTTCAATTTCTGGGTAAAAAGATGGCTAATTTTTCTCATTTAATTCCAAATTGTTTTCCAGAATGATTGAACCAATTCATAGTTCTGCCAAGAAGAAATTAGTTTCCTGTCACCCTTTAAGTAATTAGTTTTCCAAAACTTTAGCATCTTTGTTAACTTGCTTATAAGGTGACATCTCACATGTCTATCTTCCATATATTTTATTTTGAAAAGGAGACCACTAGTTTAATGGATTGAGAGCCTTACCTAGTGACAAGAGGTCCTGGGTTCAAGTGTATCCTCAGATACTTCCTAGCTGTATAACCCTACGCAAGTCACTTAACCCCCATTGCCTAGCCCTTACTGCTCTTCTGCCTTGGAACCAATACACAATATTGATTCTAAGATGAAAGGTAGATTTTTTAAAGTAGTTTATAAGAAGTTAAAAGCAAATTAGAGTCTTAGAATTGATTTTATATCCTCCATGCCCAAAACCCAGGGCTCAGAGGGATTCTTTGATTTATCCAGCATCCCACTTATATGTTGTTTTCTCCCATTAGAATATAAGCTCCTTGAGGACAGGGACTCTTTGCTTAGAAATCTTTTGCCTTTCTTCATATCCATAGCACTTAGAAACTATTTTGCACATAGTAGGTGCTTAATGTTTCTTGACAAGTAATTGATTAAGCACTTAGTACAATGCCTGAAACATTAAAAGGACTTAATCAATATCCTCTCTTTCTATTATCTATTAAAGTGGCAACATCAGCAACCTAACCCAAACCCCTGGACTCTGAATCCAGTGTTCTTTACCTTGCACCATGCAGCATCTTGGTGGGGAGAAGGGGGAAGGGAACAAGAATTTATTAAGCACCTGCTATGTGCCAAGCCCTATTCTATGAGCTTTAAAATGGTGAAAAAATTTAACAAGGGTCACATGATAATAAAGAATATTTTGATATAAGAGGAAATACAGGTAAGCAGGGTTGGTTTCCTCCAGTTTTATTAAAATTAACATACACCATAAGAATCTATTTGTAATCACTCATTTTGCTATATAAATTTCTTTTCTATGTATATTGAATAGTTGCCTTTGTTGGTCCTTGACTTCATAATATCCAAGAAGAATTTTTTTAATGGGGAAATGTTTTTCAATATAAGAATCATATAGAGTATGTTTCAGGCAGTATATATCTGGCAGTATGCTGCCATAGAGCGGGGGGAAGAAGAAAAAAGGGGGATAATGAGATTGGTTATGAAAACAAAGCTAGCATAAGAGTAATAAGAGGCTAAATTAGGCTGATGGCGATGGAAACAGAAAGGAAGGTATAATATGTGTGTGACCCTGGGCAAATCACTTAACTCTTATTTGTCTCAATTTCCTCCTCAGTAAAATGGAGATAATATCTCCTGTTTCCACGGGTTGTTGTGAGGATCAAATGAGATGATTGCAAAGTGCTTAGCCTAGTACCTGATACATAGTAAACACTATAGAAATGTGAACTATTTTATATAGATGATATTTTGGCAGGAAAATTTGACAGGATTTAGAAGGCTAATTGGTTACATGTTGGGGCTGAGGAAGAGAAAAGCATCCAAGTTGCTGGTGATTTCAAGTCTATACAACTAGAGAGACAACGGCTGCCAAACCTGAGAGAGAGACCCAGTCGGGGGAAATAAGAGGAGTTGGACTTTGGGGCACCTTTGCATCAATCCTTTTACCACCAGGCTTTGATTCGTAGGCTTTAATTCCTTGGTCACTCCCACACCCTTCTTTGCCAAGTAAAGGAGGAAATCAAGATCAGTCTTCCCATTTTACAGATGGCAAAACTGAAGCACAGATGCCATGCCTCCAGGAATAGAGCCCCAGCCCCATAATTCACAGTTCAGCACACTTTTTTTTAGGTCACATCACACCCATTGCATATGGCACACCCAAATATAGAGAAAGTCTATGGGTACCTCCTAGTGTTATGCGAAAATAACCCAGTTTATCATTGTGCCTATTTTTTCTCAGTGCCTGGTACATATGCCAGAGAACCCCAAAATTAGAGGAGTCCTCAGAAGCTATCCAGTCCACACCTGAAATGAGAATTCACCCTCTAACATATCCAACATGTGGCCATACCATTTTTCTTGATGACTAGTGAGGGGAAATCTTCTGCCTTATGAAGCAGCCCATTCCACCCTTGGGGTACTCAAGTTGCCAAGAAGATTTGTCTTTTATAAAGTTTAAATCTGCCTCTTTTAAGCTTTCACCCCTCACTTCTAGATCTACCTTCTTTGACCAACCTGGATAAATCTATTCCCTCTCCCACATTTCCATATAATAACACTTCAGAGAGCATCCTTTGAAGAAAGAGAGAGAGAGAGAGAGAGAGAGAGAGAGAGAGAGAGAGAGAGAGAAAGGAAGGAAGGAAGGAAGGAAGGAAGGAAGGAAGGAAGGAAGGAAGGAAGGAAGGAAGGAAGAAAGGAAGAGAGAAAACACATTTTGGTGCAGCTATCTTCGCTTCTCCTTTTAAAACAAAGTTGTCATTTTGGGTGAATAAAGCCTGTGTTTTCAATGTGGTATGTGTTCCTTTTCTCCCACCAGATGTTAATGAGAAACACCTCTTTGGTTGGCATCACTGTATATCTAACAATTGCCTAACTGGGACCTCATGTGGAATGGTGTGCAAAATTTGTACTCACTTTAGAGAGATGGCTACTGTTATAAATGCATGTGGTACAAAATGAGATTGCTGGAGCAAAGCCTAGCTTTACTGAGACTAACTGAATCTCCTTTCAAAATTGCAGTGAATTTTCAAAGGAATAGTAATTATAATGATATTATAGTATATATCAATATGTGATAGAATAATTATTACTACTTTTATCATTATATCTCTAATAATAATTGCCATTTGTATGATGCCTTAAAGTTTGCAGAGCTTTTATTTATATACCTTATCTCAATAAATCTGGGATATAACTGTTCCAGGTATTATTATCCTTCTTTAACATATGAGAAAACTCAGGCTCAGAAAAGTCAAATAACTTAGCCAGAGTCAGACAGCAGAATTTTAAACCCAGGTTTCTCTTAGCTCCAAGATTCTTTCAACTCTAGCTGGAAAGAACCTTTAAGGTCATCAAGCCATTCTCACCTTCTCCAACACCAATCCCCCCATTTTACAGATAAGCTAGAGAAGCTGTGCCTGGCCCACAGAGATAGCAGAGTTGAGATTTGTAACCAGATCCTCTGATTCCAAATTCTGTGTACCAACTTTTATACCAAACTGCATACACATGTCATAATGCTTGTTCTAGGCATGGAAAAATGAGTTGTTGACATCCATTTTATTTTGGACTGAGAACAATCTTTGCTCAGAAAAATCAAAGTATTATGGAACCCTTTTGTATTATTGGTTGGCATGGGACAGGATTGGGGGGAAGCAATAACATCTATCTTGTAAGCCTGCCATGCTGTATCGATTTATATGTAAAAATGAGTTGAGAGTTGGCAGATGTGATCCAAGTTATATCTGAATCCATTAAAGAAAGAACTGTTATCAAAGGATTTTACTGAATCCTTTGTGATTTCTTGATCAAATCTTTCACTTTCCATTCAACCCTCTTTGGAAATAATCTATGCAAATTTTAAAATGGTATCTGATAACCAATAATATAAAATAGAGTTATTTAAAGAGCAGAGAGTAAGGAGTCGTTTAAATATTAAATATTGTTGTTATTAGAGAGCAGATACCAAGAAGTCAAGTTCAACAATTCCATAACCTTACTTTTTGATGTAGTCGCAATCTCTGACATCTAAGGTCCCTTTCAGCTCTCTGTCTTGCTGCCAACTACTTCTCTTGGTGACTTGTACCTGATTTTTGTGTCTGTTTTGTCTTGAATCACAGGTTGTTGGTTTTTTTCCTAATCAGAAAAAAGTCCAATTTGCCAGCAAACCAAAAAACTATTGTTTATAGACCTTTCACTTAATCTGTAGGTTGTACTGATTTACATACATCTAAACTGATTAGAATGAACAAAAACTAGCTCTTTGTCTTGGGAAATAAAGATTAATGGGGGTTGGAGGGGAGAGAACGTAGAAGATAGTAAACACAGCAGAAAAGGAGAATATTTTTGGTTGCTGTTCCTTGTTTCTGGCATGTCCCACTTGTAACCCCATCTCTGGTTTTCTTAGTAAAGATACAGGAGTGGTTTGCCCTTTCCTTCTCCAGCTCACTTGATAGTTGAGGAAACTGAGGCAAATAGAGTAAAATAACTTGCCCAGGGTAACACAGCTACAAAGTGTCTGAGGACAGATTTGAACTCAGGAAGATTTGTCTTCCTGACTTCAGATTCTATTCACTGTCCCATTTAGCTTCCCTTGGTGCAGTGGATCCAACTATAAGCCATGTGGTCAATGAAGTGTTGGTTTCCTATTGTGTGACTCACTGGAAAGAGTCATCCCTTGGTCACATTGGAAGTTATGACTTGGTGTTTTGAAGTAGCTGCTGTATCTGGAAAACGTGAGCATCCTTTTTGCACATGATTGGCCTGTAGGATGTTGGTGGTACTTCTTGTTGATTTTGCTCTTTCTGTTTTCCTCTTCAAATCTTGGTTCTTATTTTTCTTTTTAATGAAATAGAATGAATTTTTGCCTCTACTTCCCAGCTTCCCCCTAGTTCAGCTTTCTTTGGTGCATTTTAAGCATCATTATATTTCCTTCCACAACATCAATCCTCTCTTAAACAACATCAACTATAATTGCTCATGCTTGCTATTTCTGAGTACCTACTATGAGTAAGTTAAGCTGAGGGGGCAGCTGGGTAGCTCAGTGGATTGAGAGTCAGGCCTAGAGATGGGAGGTCCTGGGTTCAAATCTGACCTCAGACACTTCCCAGCTGTGTGACCCTGGGCAAGTCACTTGACCCCCATTGCCTACCCTTACCACTCTTCTGCCTTGGAGCCAATACACCGTATTGACTCCAAGACGAGAGGTATGAGTGAATGAATGAATAAATGACTGGATAAATAAATAAATAAATGGATGAATGGGTGACTAGATAGATAGATAAATAGATGAATGAATGAATGAATGAATGAATGAATGAATGAATGAATGAATAAGAATAAGTTAAGCTGAGCCTTGAAGGAAGATAGGAATTCTGAGAGGGAAAGAGATGAGTGAAGGGTATATTCTGGGCACAGAGCATGGCTTATGACTGCAGTTCTCAAAGTGTCATCTATGGACTCAAGACCCTCAGCAGAGAGATCCACAAGGCAAAAAAATATTTTTGTACTCTTATTGAGGTATATTATTGACCTATTAAAATATCCCTTCCTTTTCCAACTAAATATTTGTGTGAGACCAGATTTTTTTCATATATACTTCAACCAGAGCAATACATCACAACAGATTGAATGCGGAAGCAGATATGTGAGTCCCATAAGTTAATTAGAGAAGTTTGCAAAAACGTATGAAATAATGGCACTTCTCTAATTTTTTTGTTTTCTAAAATGTTTTGTTTCATAAAATGTTTCATATTAGTGTGATAGGTTTATTGTTATTTTCCAAATAATACTTCTAAAAATAACGGTTTTAATTTCTGATACAGTCACTTTTTTTTTAAACCCTCGCCTTCCATCTTGGAGTCAATACTGTGTATTGGCTCCAAGGCAGAAGAGTGGTAAGGGTGGGCAATGGGGGTCAAGTGATTTGTCCAGGGTCACACAGCTGGGAAGTGTCTGAGGCCAGATTTGAACCTAGGACCTCCAGTCTCTAGGCCTGACTCTCAATCCACTGAGTTACCCAGCTGCCCCCTGATACAGTCACTTTTGATAGATATAACCCACATAAACAAAAGCTCTTTGAAGTTTATAACTTTTTTAAAAATAAAAGCTCATACCTTCTGTTTTGGAATTGATACTAAGTATCAGTTCCAAGGCAGAAGAGCCTTAAGGACTAGACAATGGGGGCTAAGTGACTTGCCCAGGGTCACACAGTTAACAAGTTTCTAGAGTCAGATTTGAACCTGAAACCTCCCATTTTTAGGTCTGGCTCTCTGTCCACTGAATCACCTAACTGCAGTCTCAAAAGTTATAAACGTGGAGGCATCAATTCCAAGACAAGAAAGTTAAGAGTTTTGGGTTGTTGCTGTTGTTTGGGTTTGTTTCTTTTAAGTATAAAGAGATCCTGAAAGCAAAATGTTTGAGAACCACTGACTTCTAGAAATGTTCCAAGATGGGAGCATGTATGTCAAGGTCAGGAAACAGCTAACAGCCCAGTATATCTGGCATATAGATTGTATCTTCACACAATATTTTACATAATGCAATACAAAGCCGGAAAAGTAGTCTGGCAACCAATCACGAAGGATCTTAAATAACAGTCTGTGGATTCTGTATTTTATACTATTGGGAACCAACTGAAGGGTTCTAAAAAGAAGAAAAGTCATGGTCAGACATCTGCCTTTAAGAAATTAATTTGATAGTTATAGGAAGATGCAGAGACAAGAGCCTGGAATCCATGAAAGTCATGAAGAGGATGTTACAGCATTGAAAGTAGAAGATGATGATGAGGGTCTGATCTAGAAAAAGGAGAGCCAAGTGAGCAGAGGATTTGGGAATCCAGTGGTTTAGGAGTTATAAGGAACATTGAATTCCTCACTCAGTAACAATTCAAATGGAAAACAGAAGTTTGCATCTCTGGGTTATCTCTTTATTATCTACCCATCTGTCGATGATCTGTCTAATTTTCAAGGCATTTGTTTATACAAATAAGGATTGTACACGCCAAGAAGCCATCATAAATAAAAACAGGTTTTGGAAAACACCAACGTGAATCCAAGAAGTGATGACAGTCTGAGGTTCAGGGCATTTTCTGAGTGATGACTTGGTTAGTGCAAAAGATAGAATGTCAAACCTCTGGAAAAACCATGTTATATTTCTTCAAATTTAAGAATAAACAACCTCCAGTTTTCAGATTGAAAAATTGGGTCCTTTGGGTGTTGTGACTTGCCAAGTTACCCAGCTAATCAGTGGTTTTACTAAAAACCAAATTTAGACATCTCTCTTAGGCTGGGGCTTGGGTTTGGAGTTTTTCAAATGAAGAAAAGTTTGTCAAGAAATTTGAATTTGTTTCTCTGAGTTGTCCTTGGTCCCAGTTAAACAGTTTGTTTTTAATTGATGTTTGTTGTTTTTATCCAGGAGTTAGGATGCCTCATCTCAAGAGTATTCTTTGCTTCAGTCACTTGGCACTCCTCAAGTAAATAACAGGATCAGAATCAGAAAACCTCAGAACTTGAATGGCCTCAGAATCCATCTGGTCCAACCTATAGTTGACCAAGAATCTACCACATCCTACAAGTGGCCATCTCCATCTCCAGGGGCAACCCACAGCACTTTGCACTTTGTTCTGTTTGCTGAGGAAATTTTTCCCTCTACCAAACCTGTATTTGCCCCTTGTCTATCCTATTGTTCCTAATTCTGCTCCCCCAAGATGAAGGGAACAAGTCTATTCCCTTTTCTACATGACAGCCTTCAAATACATAAAGACAGATTCCACGTCCCCAAGTCATCCTCTCATCTCCAAGCTAAATATTCTCAGTTACATCTTTTTACATGCTTCACTGAAATCCAAGAGTTTCTCTCTGAAATTTGGGGACAGAATATCAAAATCGAAGTCTATATTCTGCTATCATGTCACACTTTGACAGAATTGACTGGAACAATTGCCTTGGTGTGATTACACTGTATAACAAATGTTTATTGATCTCCTCCTTGAGACAAGGCAATGGGATGGGGGCCATGCAGGATATGGAGACATCGAGCATATGTTCCTTGCCTTTAAAGAACTAAGGTGTGGGTGGAGAGTTATATATGCATATGTACATGTTAAGCGACTATATATGACGTATATATGTGTATATATAACATATATTCATATTTGTTGTTATTCAGTTCTTTCAGCTGGGTCCGGCTCTTCATGACCCCCTTTGGGGTTTTCTCAGCAAAGATCCTGGAGTGATTCGCCATTTCCTTTTCCAACTCATTTTATTGATGATGAAATTGAAGCAAATGTGATTCGGTGACTTGCCCAGAGTTATACAACTAGTAAGCGTCTGAGGGCAGATTTGAACTCAGGAAGATAAGGCTTCCTGACTCCAAGCCTGTGCCAACTAGCTGCTCTGTATACTTGCATATATACATATTACATGAACTGATTATACAAGGAAGTCCATGATACAGTGTGGGAAGGTGGAAAGTGCTAGATTTTAAGTCACAAAGTTTGGGTTCATATCCCAGCTCTGCTATTTGCTACTCATAACCCAGAGGCAGGTAGGTGGTGTAGTGGGTCAAACTCTGGACCTGGAGTTCTGGCCTGAATCCAAATACAGCCTTAGAGACTTACTAGATGTGTGACCCTGGACCAGTCATCTAATCTCAATTTGCCTCAGTTTCCTGAACTGTACAATGGGGAAATAATAGCACCTACCTTGCAGAGTTTTATGAGATTAAATGAGATAACATTTGTAAAGTGCTTAGCACAGGGCCTGAGTTGTAGTAGGTACTTAATAAATACGTTTGCTCCCTTCCTTCCTCCACCTTCCCTCTATGGCCTCACTTTTTTCATCTGTAAAATGAGGGACTTTAGATAGGTGACATCTGAGTCCCTTGCAGTTAAGTCTATTGAAGTCCCTGGACCTTGGTTTCCTTATCTTTAACGTGAAGGCTTAGCTACATTTTCTGTACTGTGCCTTCTAGCTCTAAACTTTATGATCCAAAGTCCAGAGTATGTGGCTTGGGTCCAGGAGTTCAGAGAAGGGAGAGAGCCCTGTGAGTTAGCACAGTCAAAGAAGGCTTCATCAAAGCCTTGAAAAATTGGTAGCTTTTGAATATTAACAGACAGGAGCTAGGATGTCTGTCAAGTAACTGTCAACCCTATCCCTAAAACAGAGCCAGTCTCTGATTTTCCCCATTTTGGGTTCTGGCCATTTGGTAGATTTTGGTTCTAGGCTATGGAGGTGTTTGTTAGGCTCGAGATGTTACAGGTTCAAACTAGTTTTTTTTTGTTTATCTTTATCTAGAAAATTTATGAAATAAAAATAAATGTAGCCCCAAAGTAAAAGTCATTTTCTTTAAGTTAATCAGAACTTAAATCAATATCCTGGAACATGGACAGAATTATTATATGCTTCAGATTGGATTGGATTATATTGTTTTGAATAGATGAGCCTTGAAATGGCATTCTCGAGGCAGCTAACTAGCACAGTGAATAGAGCACCAGGCCTGGAGTCAGGAGGACCTGGTTTCAAATCTGGCATCAGTCACTTCCTCGCTATGTGACCTGGGAAAGTCGTCTAACCCTGATTCCTAGCCTTTACCACTCTTCTGTCTTGGAACCGATACTAGGAAGGGAAAGAGAAAGAGGAGCAGGAAGGAAATGGCTTTCTCATACTAATGATTTTCATTCTTCTTGGATATATGCTAATCGGAAAACTCCAGTTTAATCAAATGCTTAAGTCTACTCATAAGCAAGCAATCCATAAGCAACCTTTTCTTTGACACCTACTGTAGTCAGGCACTGTGCTAGACTCAAAATCAGGCTTCTCCACCATTTTGTATGTCTTGGATCCCTTTGGCAGTCAGTCTGGTGAACCTATGGACTCGTTTTCAGAAAAAAAAATCTTTTTAAAGGTATAAAATGTGTAAGATTGCAGATTAAACCAAATATATTTAAGTATAGTTATCAAAATATTAAACATTCCAAATTTGTGAACCCACTGAAATCGATCCATAGACCCTTTGTGGATCTGTTGCCCCTAACTAAGAACCCTTGCTCTGGGGATACCAAAATTATTTTGTTCCTGAAATCCTCCTTTCCACCAAACTTCCCTAATACTGTCAAAGACACGTCCTACATGTCATATACTACTCCAGGCCCAGCAGTTTCTCTACTTTGAATGGATAAAAAGTAGTATGAAAGGGAAAGGCATTGACACCTGGCCTCACATCTATCTTTCTATCTATCCATCTATCTATCTGTCTGTCTGTCTGTCTATCTATCTATCTACCTACCTATCTGTCTGTCTGTCTCTCTATCTGTCTATCTATCCATCTATCTATCTATCTGTCTGTCTATCTTTCTATCTATCTATCTACCTACCTACCTATCTGTCTGCCTGTCTATCTATATCTATCTATCTACCTACTTACCTATCTCTCTGTCTGTCTGTCGATCTATCTACCTACTTACTTATCTGTCTGTCTGAGTGTCTATCTATCTATCTGTCTATCTTTCTGTCTGTCTATCTATCTGTCTATTTATCTACCTATCTGTCTGACTGTCTGTCTATCTGTATATCTGTCTGTCTGTCTGTCTATCTATCTATCACCTAGCTTGCTAGCTAGCTAGTCTACCTATCTACCTATCTAACCTCTCTGTCTATCCTGTCTATCTCTTTGTCTTCCTTTCTATCTTTGTATAGATGTATGATATGATAGAGGTAGAAATGACAAGATTTGTCAAAAGGTTGGCTATATGAGTGAGAGTATGAAAAGGTATATGTAGCAAACCTGGAAAAGTAAGCTGAAGGCAAATGGGATTCAAATGTCACACAGAAGAATTTTTTTTTATGTAGGATCCTATTACCAAGTGGGACTTTTACCCGAGTTACTCAATTTAGCAGATATTTACTTATTAAGTAACTCCCGTACAAACCACTAGAGGAGAAAAAAACATGAATAAGAAATGGTCCTAGTCCTTGAGGAGAGAGGAAAACAACAGATTGTTCTCAGAAGTCACATTTGTAGAACTTTTTAAGGTTTGCTGAATGCTCTACTCATCTCCTTTGAGCAGATTAATCGCCTGTGAGCTCTTTATTGGCAGTGCCATTGTTCCCATTTTACAGATGAGTAAACTAAGGGCCATATAGGGTTAGTAACTTAGCCAAGATCACAAAACAAGTAAATGTCAGGATTTTAACTTGAGTCTCTCCTCTTCCAGAGGAAAAAAATCTCTTTTTCTTCTGCCTTGCTAGCTGTTGTAGTTTATATTTGGTACTGCGTCTCCTAATTCCTAGTACAAGTCAAAGTATTCTGGCATTTCTGAAGAGACTTATTGGTTGAAATCAGAGAAGAGAAGATAATATTTGAACTAAGCTTTAAAGAATGGGTAAGATTTCAATGGATGGAAATGAGTTATTTTGTAGGGCAGCTTGGCAGCCCATTGGATAGAGCACCAGCCTTGAAGTCAAGAAGACCTCTCTCTGGGTTCAAATCTGTCCTCAGACACTTATTAGCTGTGTGACTCTGGGCAAGGCACTTCACCCCATTGGCTTCAGTTTCCTCATCTGTAAAATGAGTTGGAGATTGAAATGGCAAATCACTTCACCATCTTTGCCAAGAAAACCCCAAATGGGGTCCAGAAGAGTTAGACATGACTGAAAATGACTGAACAGTAATAATATGGATCTGGACAATGACACCACAGTGAAAAGGCAAATATTGTTCAGGAATGCAAGCCTTAAGACCATAAGATAAAGACCTAGAAGACATCTTAGAGGTCATCACTGTTGTGTGACACCATGGACCTCAGGCACCTCCCAAATGAAACTGGATTCAAGGAGTTGTTACAATCACTAATGATCCTATAATCTAATTCAAGTCCTTCATTTCGTAGGTGAGGAAACTGAGGCCAAGAGAAAGTAGTCAATTCTTCCAGGGTCACCCAAAGGTAACAGGAAGGCCCAGGTACAAACCCAAGGCTTTTGTCTCCGAAACCAATGAAATTCCCACCATCTTACCATGGATCAGCATCATGATACAAAGATAATAGATACATCACTGGATCTGGAATCCCAGGACCTTGGGTTCACTTCCTAGCTTTACAACTTAATTGTAAGCATTTAGTGAGTTTTACCAACTTTCACCACCTCTATCTACCCCAGTTTCACCATCCAATTTTTGAGATTCATCTCCAAATCTTGGATCTTACAATGGAACATTTGCAGGACACAGGAATGGGAGCATGATCAAGTCATGGAATAATGAGACTCAGAGTCATTGAAAAGAGGATGAATTTATTTGTATGATCAATTTGAGTTGATGACCTCCACTGAAACTTTCCAGTAGCTATTTTGCAATGAGTCTCCCAATAGTCCACCATGTCATTGTTTTTTCCCCTACTCCCTGCATGTTAGCCCAGACCCTTAAATCAAGAGTTCAGGAAATTTCTCTTGACTCAGTGGATTTTAGCAACTGGCAGATCAAGGGAACATTGACCTACTGGTGCTATGAATCAAAAATTAGTGATGCCCTTGCATGCCCTTTTCAATAAAAAGCATAGTTTGGAAATTAGATTCTCTAACTCTGCAGACAGAACTATGGAACTCATTGATTTTTGCATTGCAGTGAGAGCTTGGCTTTATACACATGTATTTGCTTGCTGTCTCTCCCATTAGACTGTAAGCTTCTTGAGAGAAAGGACTGTCTTATTGACTGACTAACTTCTCCCTGAGATTGAATATAAGCTCTTTTGGAGGAGAGACTGTATCTTTTTTTGTCTTTGAATTGCCAATTCATATAAGATGCCTGGTCTAGGGCAGATGCTTAATAAACCCTTGTTGCTTGTTTACTTGTCTCTCATAAGCTTTCTATAAACTTAAAAACAGATGCAAATATATTTTGGCCAAGTTCCTGAAAAGTTATATGTCTAGCCTTTATATACCTCATATATACCTTTTTTATTTAGAGTCAGAAGGGATATTTGGGGTCACAAAATGCAATGTATTTTATGAATTTTATCAACCTGAAAAATTGTTCACTTATTGAAAGGCAGGCAACATAGTGCTTCAAGAGAAAAAACTGAACAAATGTATTATTTTAATAAATTTCCACAAAAGTTTTCCAAAGTTATATGGTCCATATTGTCTCCCTCCTTTTTTCCCTTCCTGCCTCCCGGAGCTGACAAACAATTCAATCTAGGTTATATATGTATTATCATATGAAACATATTTCCATATTATTCATTTTTATAATCAAATAATCTTATAAAAATAAAAGCCCAAATACATACCCAAATAAACAAGTGATAAATCATATGCTTTCATTTGCATTCCAACTCCAACAGTTCTTTCTTTGGAGGTGGATAGCATTCTTTGTCATGTCTCCCAGAATTGTCCTGGATCATTGTTTTGCTGTTAGTAGCTAAGTCTAGCACGTTTGATCATTCCACAGTATTGCTGTTACTGTGTACAAAATTCTCCTGGTTCTGCTTGCTTCACTCTGCATCAGTTCACATAGGTCTTTCCAGCTCGTTCTGAAATCATCCTGTTCATCATTACTTATAGCATCATAGTGTTCCATCACTGTCATAGAAAACAAAAAAAAATTTTTAATCCAAAACACTCTTTTGGAGTCAGAACTTGATTCAAATCTTTATCTGTCATTCGTGTGAGTTTGGATAAGTCACACCCTCTAAGTCTCCTCACTGTTAAAATGCTGAGATTGGGCTAAAAGATCTTCTAAAGTTCCTTCCAACCCCCAAATCCCATTTCACTATGGCAGTGCCTCTGATGGCAGAAGGCCAACTGTACCCTGGAAAAAGGGTTAACATCCTTACAACTGTTATGTAGAGATTGCAGCATGGAATCCCTGCAAAATACAGGGAATTCTGGGTGAGGCTGACCCTGTATTTTGCAGGGATTCTATGCTGCAATCTCTACATAACACTTCTCAGGTCTACTTTCCTAGAGGAGATATTCTTTGTGACTTCGATTTATTCATGCCCTGAGCCTACAAACTTATCCTAATGGGCATGACCATTTTATAACCTTATGAGGCTTTAGTTTTCATTGAGATTTTATTGAGAAGACCCAATGATCTTCTCTTGGAAAATGTACTCCATTTGGGCAGCTAGTTGACTCAGTGGATAGAGAACCAAGCCTAGAACCATGAAATCCTGGGTTCAAATCTAGCCTCAAACATTTCCTAGCTGTGTGATCTTAGGTGAGTCACTTAACCACAGTTGCCCAGCCCTTACTGTTCACCTGCCTTGGAATGCATAACAGTATTTATTCTAAGACAAAAAGTAAGAATTTTTAAAAATTAAATTAAATTAGAATATGCTTTTTAAGATAGTATAGAGAAAGGAGATTTGGCCCATATTCAAAGGGACGTGGAAAATGTGGATGCTTTCATATCACCCATCCCTCAAATTCTGAAGAGCTAATGGTTTACTGTCTCATTCACTGACATCTCAAATACAGTGATTTAATCCTTTGAGGATCTATGATTCATGTCCATATTCCTTCTCCTGATACTAGTAACAATCCTTCCAAACATTAATGGAAAGAGTGTTGGATTCAAAGTCATATGGGCAGCTCTCTTAATGTCTGACCTCAGTTTCCTCATGCAGAAAGTGAGGGAATTAGATTTAGTGACCACCAAAGACCCTTCCAACTCTAGATCTATGATCCTATGGTCCTAGCCACTGGATGACGGCTCAGGTGCCTCTTCAGTCTAAATTGTCCTATGATCCTGTTGTTGTTGTTGTTGTTGTTTAGTCCTTTTTCAGCCATGGCCAACTCTTCAGGTTCCCATTTGGAGTTTTCTTGGCAAAGATCCTAGAGTAATTTGCTGTTTCCTTCTCCATCCATGGATGAAGAAAATGAGGCAAATAGGGTTAAGCCACTTGCAAGTCAATGTCTTGTTGAATTTGAATTCAGGTCTTCCTGACTCTGGTGCTGGTGCTCTATCCACTGTGCCACCTAACTACCCAGTGCTGGAGTTAAATGTAAGTTAAATAAGAGAATTTGCTAAAAAGCTACTTAGACTTGGGTGGTCTGGCTGCTATTGTAAATAGGGAAAGGTGTAGTTGGGGAAAACTACAGAGAGGTCCATTATTGACCTTGTATTAAGAAGAAAAAGAGAGTCATTATTTTCTGAACAATCTTTTAATCAGACAAGAAAGGACAATTCTTGATATCAACTTGCAGGTAGTAGTTGGAGTGAAAAAGAGAAAAGGATATTGAAATATCTTTAAAAAGTCATTTCCAGGGGGCAGCTGGGTAGCTCAGTGGAGTGAGAGTCAGGCCTAGAGACAGGAGGTCGTAGGTTCAAACCCGGCCTCAGACACTTCCCAGCTGTGTGACCCTGGGCAAGTCACTTGACCCCCGTTGCCCACCCTTACCAATCTTCCACCTAGGAGCCAATACACTGAAGTACAAGGGTTTAAAAAAAAAGTCATTTCCAGCCAGCATTGTTCCTACTATCTCAGGTTATGCCACCTGTTTTTATTCATCATAAAACTAAGCCTAGGCTCCCACATTCTTCTAGTCAAGGTATTTCTGCCCTTGGACAAGTACTTAATCTCTGGACCTCCATTTTGTTATCTATGAAATGAAGGCTTTTCACTAAACATTTATTAAGCACCTACTATGCTCGAGGCACATAGTTTGATCCTTTTTAGCCCTATGAATGCACATTTCTAATGCTCAGGATATTTTCATTTTATAGGTTTCCAACTTTCTTAGTAACAATCAAAGAACTTATTTGGCTCTCTCCTCAGTTCTCCAACTTCAAGTCAACACCCAGTGAGACTACCAGACCAAACTGAGAGATGATAAAGGCATTTAGTATTTATAAAAATAAATAATGGGGGCAGCTGGGTAGCCTAGTGGAGTGAGAGTCAGGACTAGAGACAGGAGGTTCTAGGTTCAAACCCGGCCTCAGCCACTTCCCAGCTGTGTGACCCTGGGCAAGTCACTTGACCCTCATTGCCCACCCTTACCACTCTTCCACCTATGAGACAATACACTGAAGTACAAGGGTTTAAAAAAATTTTTCTAAAAAAAAAAATAATAATAAATAAATAAATAAATAATGAAGCAGGTAGCAAGCAGTAAGAAAAGGAGGCCATCCATCTGTTAATCCTTAAACATTTGTTAAGTTCCTATTGTGAAGATGCTAAAAAAAATAATTTGGAATTAATTAAATTCCTGGCGACTGTACTCTTATATATTCAGTCCAACCATAATTTTACCTTTACACTACTGTATGCCAGCTAAGTGCCAGGAATACAAAAAGAGGCAAAAGACAGCTCCTGCCCTCAAGGAAATCTCAATCTAACGGGCAGGGCAACAAGCCAACAAATACGTATAAAGCAGGATATATGCAGGATAAATTGGGACTAATTAACAGAGGGAAGGCACTAGAATTAAGAGTTGGGAAAGGCTTCTTATTGAAGGTGGGATCTTAGTTGGGAGTTAAAGGAAACCAAGGAAGACATTTGGTGGAGTTCAGGAGGAAACGTACTTCAGGTGTGGGGGACAGCCAGAGAAAATGTCCAAAGCCAAGATATGGAATATCTTGTTTATGAAACAGTGAGGTCAGTCTCCCTGGATTGAAGAGTATGTTCAGGGATGAAAGGTATAAGAAGACTGGAAAGGGAGGGGGGCTAGGTTATGAAGGATTTTGAATGCCAAAAAAAAGAGGATTTTTTATTTTATCCTGGAGGCACTAGGGAGCCACTGGAGTTTATTGAGTAAGGAAGGTGATTTGGCCAGATCAAAGGAATATCACTTTAGTGGCTGAATGAGGATGGACTGCAGTGGAGACTTGAGCAGGGTATTAGAGAACGGCATCTATTGAAAGCTTCTAGCTTACCATTTCTCTCTCTCTCTCTTTTACTTTTTTATCTTTATTTTTTTTAATTTTTTAAGGAAAATTTTCCATGGTTACATGATTCATGTTCTTACTTTCCCCCTTCACCCCCCCCAAACATCTCCCCCCATAGCCGATGCACATTTCCACTGTGCGCTCTCATTCTCTCTCTCTCTCTCTCTCTCTCTCTCTCTCTCTCTCTCTCTCTCTCTCT
>NC_058134.1:30515209-30558460 GCF_016433145.1 Gracilinanus agilis
TCTCTGTCTCTCTCTGTCTCTCTCTGTCTCTCTGTCTCTCTCTCTCTCTCTCTCTCTCTCTCTCTCTGTCTCTCTCTCTCTCTCTCCTTCCCTCCCTCCTAGCACAGGATAATAAGCATTGACCTTTGGGAGGTCAGAGCCAGGTCCACAGTGCTGCCTTCACACCTGCCTCCCTTCAGCCTTACTCACATAGCCCATCCTCTAACCCGCCATGTAGTCTAAGCTGCCACTGGTTTATTTTCTCTTCTGATACTGCTACCTCTTCTCATGATTCTCCAACATTGTACCTCCCCAACCACTAGGAGACCCCTGTAACCTCCTTTAAATGCTTTACCTTAAGCAAAGGCTTTACCTTTAATGTCACCAGAGCAAATCTCATTAACCCTTCCTTCTTGGAGATGTAGTCCAAAAAAATCTCTCCCAATGCTCCATTGGCCCCAAGCACTGGGAGAATGTGGAAGCATCTATGGAAACCACCATTTCTACATACAATTGAAGAAACTAAAACTCAAAGAAATGGGTTGTTTTCTCCTAAGATTCAACTGCCACGCTTTGGTCATTCCCTCTCTTTTCATTTAGCACCTACTGTGTGTGCAGAGTGCCCTGCTGGGTATCGGCACTGTCTGGCTGCAGGGTCAAGGGCAGACAACGTGATTTTTTTAAGTCATGGACTTGAGAGCCAAAAGGAAGGAACTGGCCATCTCTTCAGCATGGGAAAAGGTTGCGGTTGCACAGGGCACCGAAATGATGCCCTCCCTCCATTAGGATAGGAAGGAAAGTGCTCTCGTTATCAGAAATGATGAGCTGGGCTTGCCCAGGGCAGGGGTTTGTCAGAACATGCCAACTCCTCCAGAAAACCACTAAGGTAACTTTAATGGCCCCTATTCTTTTGTCTCATCTGAATGGCATCATCCACTGGAAAACTCCTGATCCCAAAGACAGGGCTTGAGGAGTGGGAATGGGTGTGAGAGTGGTGTTCATGAGAAAAATGCCTTATGGTCACTGAGTCACATCCTATGCCGTGCTCCCTGGGGCTTACCCCACAGAGCAAGGCTTTCACACTCTGCTTAGGTTGCAAAAAGGGGGGCAGGTAGGATATTAAGGGAAGACAATTTAGCCGGAGGCTTTTGAACCCTTGTATATTACAGAATATATAGAGAGACTGTAAAATGAGACTGTCTGTTTGGCCCCAGCAGGCAGAAGCAATGAGTAGAAGAGGATACAAAAAGGCAAATTGAGGCATGATGTCCGGAAACGCTTTTTAATACTCCAGGCAAGCCAGAAGTAGAACAGGCTGCCTTGGGGATTGATGGGTCCCTCCTTCCAGCTGGGAAGTCTTCGGCTGCTTGTCAGGTAGGAGGTCCAAGAGATTCCTTTCAGGCTTGGGCTATAGTGATCCCTTCCAGTTATATACACGAAGATCATATATGAGACCATTAAGTATACTGTTCAGCTGAAGGCAGAGAAGACACAAGCTCCTCTCCATGGAATGTCCTTCCAAAAGGAGTTCTCATTTGGCTTCAACAACATGAAGAATGAAAGAAAGCCTTCTGCCCCCTAACAATAGCCAGAGCTGCTATTACTCTTGAGAGGCCAGTGATTGGCTCTACTGCCCAACTGATGATGGCCAGAAGGCCAGAAGATGTAGACCCAAGAGCTGTCTCCTTGGTACTTCTGGAGAAAAGCAAAAGGCTTCAGAAGCTGCTTTAAAGGCTTGACATATTCTAATTACAGATTCCCCAGGACCATAAAGCCAGGGTGGAGAACCTGATCTGTGGCCCAGGGCAAGTGTAATAAAAATCTTGGTTATCTGGAAGAGGGGTGAGGGGTGGGGTACAAGGTTAAAGCAACTAAAAGCTATACTTAACCCCTTTAGACTCACGTTTCCCAGGAACTTCTGAAGATTCTTGCTTCCTTTCAGATGAAAGCAACTATATCATTTTGGTCCCAGGGAAAATACTACTGAGTCGTGGCTGTCGCTAATGGGGGTTGCTTCTGCTCTGCTGGCTGAGGTCCTTTTTTCCAACTCCCTGCTGCTTTCCACTTGATTACAGTATTTCAGGTGATCCCATTGCTTTTCAGGACTCTGGCCAGCTTCTTGCTTTCTGACGAGCCTATTTTTAGAGTGCTTATTGCTCATGGTCAGCATCTGCTTCCTGATTCCCATCTGGGGAAAGTTTGGACAAGAGAGTCCATGTGCTCCCTCTAGGCTTAATCCTCTTTAAGTTAACACCTGGGTTTGGGGAGGCATCCTTTCGGGTGCTGGGTTGCCAGTGTCTTTTGACTCAACTGCAGACTTACAGGGGGCAAAATGCCATTTTTCTAAAAACTCTTATCATTGAGCGATCAGCCAGGGAAGTTGTGCCTGTTGTCAGTGTTCTGGAGCAGCCCTTCTATAGCATTGTAGGCCTCTAGGATTTGGAGCTGGTCAGGATCTTAGAGATGGCATTTCTGGTTCATATATAGAAGAAATGCTGGATTTTTATTCTGAGAATCTGTGTTCAAGTTCTGCCTCTAATATGTATTAATTGTGTGCCCTTGGGCAAGGAGTGTAATAAATAGAGTAGCCAGGCTTCATGAGTTTGAATCTGGCCTCAGACACTTACTAGCTGTGTGACCCTGGATAAGTCACTTAACCTCATTTGCCTCAGTTTCTTCATCTATAAAATGAACTGGAGAAGGAATTGGTAAGCCTCTCTAGTGCCTTTGGCAATAAAACCCCAAATGGAGTCATAAAGAGTTGAGATATGATTGAAAAGGCAAGTCACTTAATCCAGTGCCCTGGGCAGATCTCTACATCAACATATAGGTTACAGACAAGTTGTTAGTTTATATCTGTGAAGGGAATTTTAACACTAGAAATTCTCCGCCCAAAGAAAACTCAAGATCTGAACAACAATCAAGCAGTCAAGCTATGTGTTCCCCGATCTAGGAGCACCTGTTACAGGGCAGATAGCTATGGATGCACCTTCCCATGTGGCTGACTGGCAGCAATGAGGGGCACCAAGAGGGCATCTTTAACATATGGCACAGAGAGCTCACATTTCTAGTGTTTGGCTTCTTAAAGAGTGCTTTAAAACCCTCTAAGGTAAGCAATGCAGGTGTTATTATTCCCATTATATAAATATAGAAACTGAGGCTCAGTGGAGTGAAGCTATTTACCCACAATGGATACCCAGTAAGTCCCCATCCAAAGCTTGGGGCCAGGTCTTTATAAATTCAAATTCTGCTCTGCTTCATGGCCACATGGGAACCATTCCATCTTTTTCCCTGTGTTAAACTCCTTACAGTAATTCTCATAATAAATAACCATTTCCCTTATGCTTTGAGGAAGAATAAAAATGATGGCTATGTATTAATAGAAATTGCAGATATCAAGCCTACAATATTTTGCCAAGGTTCCATTCAAAGAAATATGAGGATTAATGTCTCTTTGCCACTCCCCCGAGAGAGCTAAGTTTATCTTGGGGATGGCTTTTGGCTTCTAATTTTAACTCATCTTTATCTTTTGATATTAAATTACATATTCTCTCTTTTTCCTCCCTTCCTTTCCTCCTCTCTTCTATCTTTTTTCTTTCTTTCTTTCTTTTCTATTTTTCTTCTTTCCCAATTTCTGTATGTATTTCATTCCTTCCTTCTTTCTGCCTCTTTTCTCTCTCTCTCTCTCCCTTATTTTCTCTTTCCTAATTTTCCTTTCCTTCCTACTTTTAAAAATATTAAACCATTGCTTTAGAAGATAGACCTGAGAAAAAGGAAGAATCTGAATTAACTTTAACACTCTGCATATTAAAGTTATAGTTTTCCATTATACATCAAATGTCTCAGAAAATGTACATTTCAGTCTGCCATCTTTGTGTAGCCTTCCTATTAAATGGGCCTCTTCAGTCTTGGTGGTTTGGAATTGTTTATTAGCCATAGTTTCTGAATCCAAAGTAATGAAAACCTCTGCTTTTGACTATAAAAAGATGACAGGCTTTTACATTTCTAGAAAATGCCCACTTGTCAGCTCATCTAAACCATGATGGTATCTGATCATCCCTCAGCTTCCCTCTCTCACCAGCAGTAATTCCTAGGGTCCAAGTTCTGCTGCCATACTTGACACTTGGCCTGAAGTTCTTCCAGCAATAATAAAGGGGAAAGACTGTGTGCTCCATAAATGGCTTCTCTCCATCTCTATTGAGTGGCATTATGGGGAACTGGAAACAGGAACAAAATGTGGGCAAGAAAAAAAAAGATTCTTTTTCATCCAAAACAAGGGTTAGAGAAAAGGATGCACATCTGGGAGAGAGACAGAGAAAGATGGAGATTCAGAGGAAAGAAGGAGAGAGAGAGAGAGAGAGAGAGAGAGAGAGAGAGAGAGAGAGAGAGAGAGAGAGAGAGAGAGAGAGAGACATTCACAGCAACTTTTTGGTGAGGGCCAGGGGAAGGAAAATAGCACATTGTCCACACCTGTGATTATTTAGTGTAGAAAATTCTCAATGTGGAAAGTCCTATTAGTAAAGCATCAAGGCAGATCTATGACTTGTCTGCTGATTAGACTTAAAGAGTTACCTAGGGATCAGAGAGGTAGTGTTACTTGGAGTCAAAAGGCAGAATTTGAACCAAGTTCTTGACTCAAGGCTTTATGCTATGTTGCCTGTCTCATCTAAACTTGGTGATGCTTCCCATCTTCAGGAGGGGGGAGTGGAAGGAGACAATCTAGATCTTCTAGCTTTAGAAAACATATATGGAAAATTATTATTAAATGTAATTGGGAAAATAAAATCTTTTAAAAAACAAAAGAATAAAATTGGGAAAATAAAATATCTTTTAAAAAACAAAAGAATAAACTTATCTTTTATTAAAACTTGTGAGAGAAAAAAATTCCTCTTAGTCCAACTGGAAGGATTTTGTCCGCAAGGTTCCATTCTGGACGTCTTCCAGCAGCGATGTTCATAACTCCTTAAGTAGTCTATTGAGATTAATTATATCGTATCTGATGCTAATCTGTGGATTAGATTTTGGTAAGCCTTCATCTGGGATCCATTGTTGGCATGTGGACATTTTCTGGAATTTCAAACGAGTGCGTGCATCTCGCCTGAGGTGAACATGAAAGGATGCAAAGGCTTCCCACAAACATTAAGACCGATGCCCATGGTTCACGGTGAAGCCCGATGGCTCTTCAGCCTAGGATTTGTCAAGCAGGAAAGTGAAGTAGCATTCACATCGGGCCCTCCTTTAAACTCCCCATCAACCTGGGGAAACTGATGGCCAAAGTGGAGTGAGGCAGCTGAGATAATTTTCTGGCATTAGAGGAAAACCGATTTTAGAAGCTTTGGAGCTGGGAGTCGGCAGCAGCGACAGGAGGAATAAATAGGCTCTGGAGGTATGTTCGATGGCTGAATGTGGGGGGTTGATTACCCAGTTAGTTTCCTGTAGTTTCAGAACCTTCAGTCCACTGTGGGTTCAAGTGACCAAAGAGCACACTAAGCTGACTGAGACAGTGTCCATTTTTTCTCATGGTGGTTGACTGGGAAGGCTGGGTGTGGAAGACCAGCTTAGAGAGGACAGCCCAGGCTGATGAGCAATCTGTGTGGCATTCTTTTCCTTGGACAAGCCACCAGGTGGCAAGGCTTCTCAGACATGAACCCTCTGGAGCTTCCAATAGACCAGACGTCTAGGAGGCATCCCAGGAGCCCCCGATCAAGCAGGCAGAAGAGCTCAGCTCTGGAAGCCCCTTTCGGTGGTAGGTAATTGGTTTTGGTTTTTTTAATTGTTGGCATTTGCTTTATTTTGTCTTATTTTTTCCCAGAGGCTGTTTTTATTTTGCTGGCTAAGATAGATGCTGTGTTTGTGAAAAGAGGTAGAGAAAGAAGGTGGTCCTTGAGAATGTGGAAGATGGCAACATGTGTCAAACCACTGCAAATGTCTCCTGCTACAGTTTATTTGTTAGGGCACGGATACCCACATTCTTGGCGTTGGTTCCTGGCAGCCGACGCCTTCTCTCTTGCGCGTGTCTATTGTAACCTCCGTGGCTCTGCATGCTTCTTTCTGAGGGTTAGCATTCAGGGCTAAGAACAGAAATTCAGTTTTCGAAATAGCTGTCATGTGTCTTGAATTGGAGCAAAAGAGAAGAGAAAACATCAGCCTAAAATCAACATTCCTTTGGGGGTGGAGAGGAAGGAGGAGGGAACAGGGCTATGGACTAGAGCGCTGTGTTTTTAACCTCTCCACAGACTGGATTATTTCATTTTGACTTCAAGAAATTCCAGAGAATTTAAACACTTTTACAAGAAAGGATTAGGTTCATTTTTGAAACACGCAGGAGATCAAGAGCCCGTTTCTGTGGAATAATTGGGTTTAATTTGAAGTGCCACATTGCAAACTGGGAGAAGCAATCAGAGTGGTCAATCGTCTACAAGCATATCATACAAGGTATGGTTCAAGGAGCCAGAGAGGGTTAGTCAGGAGGAGAAGAGACTGAAGGAAGGCCAATATCAGCCTTCCAGGATTTCCATTAGTCAGTCAACAAGTCAGTGTCTCCCGTGTTCCAGGCACTGTGTGAGGCACCAGAAGTACAAAGACAATTAGGAACCAGCCCTGCCCTCAAAGAGCTTATGTTCTATCAGGGCTATTTGAAAGGGCTGTTGTGTGGGAAAGAGTGCAGATTTGTTTAATGTTGCTCCAGAAGACCTAACAGGCTAAAAAAATCTACTGGAAAATTGTTTCAGCTCAGTTTAAGAAGTCATTTTCTAAAGACTTGCATGAAATAAGACTGCTTTATAAGGCAGTAAGCTTCCTATCATTGGAAGTATTCAAGGGGAAATTGGGTGTGTCAGGGATGATGTAGAAAAGATTTGTGCATTTTGTGGGAAATCAAACTGTGATTGAAATGGATTGCTTTATTAAACAGTAAGCCTCCCATCACTGGAAGTATTCAAGGAGAAATTGTGCATGTCAGGGATGATGTAGAAAAGATTTGTGCATTTTGTGGGAAATCAAACTGTGATTGAAATGGATTGCTTTATTAGGCAGTAAGCCTCCCATCATTGGAAGTATTCAAGGAGAAATTGTGCATGTCAGGGATGATGTAGAAAAGATTTGTGAATTTTGTGGGAGATCAAACTGTGAATGAAATGGGCTGTTTTATAAGATAGTAAGCCTCCCATCACTGGAAGTATTCAAGGAGAAACTGGACGTGTTGGGGATGATATAGAAAAAAATTTGTGCCTTTGTGGGAGATCAAACTGTAAGTGAAATGGGCTGTTTTATAAGATAGTAAGCCTCCCATCTTTGGAAGTATTCAAGGAGAAATTGGATGTGTAAGGGATGATGTAGAAAAGATTTGTTCATGTTATGGGAGATCAAACTGTGAGTGAAATTGGTTGCTTTATAAGATAGTAAGCCTCCTATCTTTGGAAGTATTCAAGGAGAAATCGATGTGTCTGGGAGGACATAAAAAGGATTTATGCATTTTGTGGGAGATATAATTGTCTATGAAATGAGCTGTTTCATAAGGTAGTAAGTGAAAAGAAATTAGACACGGCAGGAATGATCTTGTGGGAAGTTGGACTAGATAATGAGAACAAAGATTTGTAGCTGGAAGAGATTTGGGGGGTAAACTTTGTCTGATCCCTTTATTTTAAAGATGATACGATTTGGCCAAGGCCACACGAGTAGTCGGCAGCAGAGCCTGGACCAATCTGAAGTCCTCCCTCCCCAGGTCTCACCATCCTTTAGGTTGCTCTAAGTCAGGGGACATTTAAGCGGTCAACTTCTAGTCATAAACTAGGTGTGCTATTTGCAGCCTGGAAGGAGGATGCTCTGCTAGCTTCTGAGCCAGCAAGAGAACATGGTTTGGGTTGCCAGAGTGAGATAACAAAATGCATTTGAAAGGAAGTCCAAGCATCAGAATCCCAACAGTGTCAGGAGAAATGGAGGCGCCTCCTGGCAGTGCATCGGGTGGGCTGATCAGAGGGCACAGATGAGAGCCACGCAGGTGTGAGCCGCCCGCCGTCTTCCCCGACGGAGAGAACATCCTCCCGCTTAAGATCACAGAGCTAGAGGCATAATGGAGAACTGGAACGAAGAAATTTCTCTGCAGTCGAGAAGAGAACAGCATTACATTATACAGTAGCATAAAAAGAGAAATAACCATCAAGCAAGCAAAACAGAATAATGTGAAATAAGAAAGCGGCTCGGAGAATTGAAGCGTTGGGCTGTTTTTCAGGATTCTGGAGAGAATAGAGTCATTTTGAAAATCAAGTCTCTTCTTATCAGGGGATCATTATGCTGAAAGTAAAGGGGGGGATACAATGGATTGTTTAATGAAGAAAGTCTGATCTAAGATATTCAGCATTCCGGAAGCCCAGGCTGGATTGCTGCTGTTTGATAGTGAGTTTAGGAAATCTCCAAATGGCAAATGAACTAGATAGCATGAAAGTTTACCAGCAGGACTGGAGGCTTCTCACCGATAAATACAACTTAAGCTAATTCTTATCTAGTGTATGTCCAGTGTCTTTTTTCTGCCAAGCCACAATATTTATTGGGCTCCTACTCTGGGCAAGAAACTAGATAAATGACCGTGGGGTTCTCTAGGATAAACAAGAATAACTTTGTTTTTCTTATCATCATTTTTGATATTGTTTGTTTTAAAATCATGCTTAGCGTAGTGCCTGGTTCAAAGAAATTGTTTAATATAGAAATGCTTTTTCCCTCCCCCCGCCCACCTCTCTTTCTCATTATATTCCTTTTACCCCTCAGTAATGTAACAAAGAATTACAAAAAGAAAGAGAAAAAATGGCTGTTCATCAAAACCAACCAACATATCAACCCAGTAAGATCGTATGTGCAATATTCCGTAGCCATAGTTCTGGAAAGAAGTAAAGAAACAAGCATGTATTAAATGCCTGCTCTGTGCCAGGATTTGGACTGAGGACTTTACAATTATTATCTCATTGGATCTTCACAATAGCCCTAAGAGATAGGTGCTATTATTATCTCCATTTTACAGTTGAGGAAATTGAGGCAAGCAAAAGTTACGTGATTTACCAGGGAAGTCTCACAGCTAGGAAATATCTGAGGCTGAATTTGAACTCAGGTTTTTCTTACACCAGACCAGCATTCAATCTATTGGGCCACCTACATGACAAAGAAAGCAGGAGATACATTTTTCTCAGCTCTCCTTAAAGGTCAACAACTCACATTTATGTGATGCTTTAGGGACTGCAAAATACTTTTCCCTTGGCCACCTGGAAAAAATAGCAATACTCATTTTATAATTCCTGATTTCAACATCATGTAATTCCTGCTTTATAATCACCCTGATCCATCTTGGTGTATTGGGGAGAAGGCCTGTCTTAGAGTCAAGATGAACTAGATTCAAGTGGGAGGTCCATGGGTAGGGTACATTTCATACATTCTCAGATTTTTTTGATGTATTAATGCATTTTACTAATGTTTCTTTTCCTTTTCTTCCTTTAAAAATATTATTTGTAACATGGGATGGCTCTCTTGGAGGAGCTGAGGAAGAGTACAGGAAGGAATTCTGATGATATCAAAACAAAAGTTCTTGATAAAAATTTATTCATAAAAACAAAGACCCAAGTTTGGGTTTCACCTCTGCTTCTTAGCACCTTTATCACTTTGGACGGGTCACTTGCCCTTATTTTTCAAACAAGGGGGTTTCTAAATTCCCTTCTATTTCATAATCATAAAAGCAATATCGAGAGTTGTTTGGGAGGTGAGAAGCCATCTAATTCAATTCCCTCATTTGACAGATGAGGAAACTGAGACCCAGAGAGGTCTTGACTCACACGGAGAATTTAACCTAGGTATGTTGTTGTTGTTCAGTCTCATCCATCTCTTCATGACCCCATTTGGGATTTTCTTGGCAGAAATATTGGCATGGTTTGCCACTTCCTTCTCTACCTCATTTGACATTTGAGGAAACTGAGGTAAACAGGGCTAAGTGACTTGCCCACTAGTAAATGTCTGAGGTCTCATTTGAAATCAGGTCTTCCTGACTGTAGGCTCAGAGGTGTTCTATTCACTGTTCTACCTAGCTGTCATGGGTATCCCTGACTCCAAGCAGAAGATTCTAACCTCTATGCCTCGTTATCCCTATGATTCTCTGATTCTATTGGGTTGCTTCTCATTTCTTCAGGAAACTCTCTAAGACTATCCATTGTAGAGAAATTGGTAGCCTTCCTGGTGGAAGCAATTCTCACTGAGATTTCTTAAAAAGTTGTTTTGAAGGACCAAACTTAAGGAGCCTGGAATTCTGTGAGGTTGCCTTGCCCATGGTCATAGGAGATGGTGGTAGATTGGGTGATATTCCAATCTGCATTTCCTAACCATAAATCCAGTCTTTCTACAGAGACTTTCAGACTCACATGAATCACAAATAATGCATTACCCTCTAGGAACTTCACTCTGCTTGGGGAGTACGTAGGGGCCAGGAGAGCTCACTGTGGATCTTTATGGACGAGGTGAGATTGGAAAGGGCTGGTAATGGATGGACCTCCGGCGTTTCAGGGAAAGAGGCGACATGTGGAAGATGAAATTTAGTTGGCCAGAATGGTGGGTTCATATTGGTGAATGGTGGGAGGAGAGATTGGAAAGGGATTTGGGGACCAGATTGTGGAGGGTTTTTAATAATAGACTGAGGACTTTAAACTTGATTCTCCAGAAGAAAGAACCATTAATTTTTTTTCACTTTTAATTAGAGGAAACACACATTCAAAGGAGTATTTAGTAAGATGAGTTTGAGTTATTTCAAAAGTGATGGATTAGGGAAAATAGAATACTAGGTACAAAAAAGAAGAAGAACAAATCAGGACACTATCAAGGTAAACAATTGAAGAGCAAGATGGCTCTGAACTTGGATAAGAGACTTTTGTGGTGTCGAGGATAGAATGTTGCATCTGAAGAGACCAGGGTTCAAATCCTACCTCTGTGTGAAGACCTTGGAGCAGATCACTTAATTTCCCTTGGACTCAGTTTTGACAGCCACAAAATGGGCATGATAATAGCTGTGACATCATTCCTCAGAGAGCTGTAGTGAGTTAATGTATATAAAGAAGTTTGCAAATGTTAAAACATGATCTTTGTGTAAGTTGTTACTATTAATGGGGAAGAATAGCAGGAAGAGAAAAGAATGTTAGGCTCAGGCTTTGACTATGCCATCTTGGGCAAGTTACTTCATCTCTGTCTGCCTTCATTTCCTCAGCTGTAAAATGGGTATAATAATAGTACCTCCCTCACAGTTATTGTGAAGATCAAATGAGATATTTGCAAAATGCTTTGCAAACCTTAAGGCACTAGATAAATGTTAGCTATTACAAAGACAAATTCTAGATCGGTTGCATCACCAGTATTTCATTCTGCTTTCTCAAAAAGGAGTCTTTTCCTGCCTTTAAAAATATTGATTGTTTCATGACTTAAGGCAAAGAAGAAACCGATTCAAGTTCATCGAACAAAAAAGAGTCAAGTGTAGACAGGCACAGTTTCCTTTATAGAGTATGAGAAGGAATTTATTAAGTGATGGGGAACTGCCAGTAAGGAAACTTCCTCCCAGAGCCAATTAGCACCTATTCTCCAATTTATAGTTTTAGAGACTTATTTGTCCAACAGACCAAATTGTGATTTGTGTCCAAGTCACCGGACTTTTATCTGAGTTTTCTCTGCAGTTATCCTAATGCTACCCTTTAACTCTATACATGTAAACAAATGTGGAATGTCTTCTACTTTTTTCCCTTTAGTCACCTCCTTTCAGAGACATTGACCCCCCTCTTTCTCACCAGCTGGGGAAGAGTAGGATACAATTCATAAGTATTTGCTCTAAAGCCTTGTTCTTTACTGATCTCCTTTATTCTTCCTTGGCCTTTACCACTACTGGTCTGTAAAGCAGAGGTAAACTGGCTTCTCTAAGATGTTATTCATGTTGTCTCCTATCACAGCAACACTCTAACTAAGGATTCTTCTGCCCAGGGTAAGTGGCACAAACCAGTTCGTCAGTGGCATGAAGACCTTCAAGTGAGGAGTTTGTAGGGCAAAGGAGAGGGGATGGAGAGCTTTGGTGAAGGAGTGTTTGATGGCGGGCTACGGGACCAAATTCTGGAGAAGATCCCACCCAAGCCTTTTATCCAGTGAATTCAGATTTTATTTAATTATTCTTATGAACTAGATACTCAGATCTGTCATTCCACAGACCTGAGCAAAACACGGGCAGGGTGTGTGGCGTACATATCCTTTGAGGAACATTCCCATTGACCTTTGACTTGAAGGAATGGGGAGAGCCAGTGGGGATGCACCCTAGGTTCCACCCTGGCCACACTTTCTGTAAGACTGTGGTTGTTTCTAATCTGTTGAAGGATGCTTTCTGAGCCTTCTCATTTTGTATTTCTTCCACAGGCCACTCACCCACACTTAGCTTTGGGACTATATCAGTGAATGGAGGCAGGATATATAGTTTGGGAGGTTGAGGAAGGTGTTGTTTTTTTTCTTTTATCTCTGACATTCCATTGTGTCTTCTCTTATCTGTTCCTCCCAACCCTGTTCATCATAAAAGGAGACACCAGATCTTTTTTGTTTGTTTATTTTAAAGGGGCCAGGGTGGAGGGAGGAGAAAAAAAAAAAGATGCCCAGTTTGAGATGCTGAACATCCCATCTAATCTGAACTTTAATTGGTGGCTATATCTGAGACATTTTGACAGGATCGTCTTCACCAATTATAATTCTGTATCATTTTGTATGTTTGAAGGCCCTTTGTGAGTGAGTTAGCTACCCGTCATTACTAAGGCTTATCTGCCTGTTAGTGAATTATTTATGTCCAGTTTACTATGAGGCATCAGGAGACAAAGCTCCACCTTGACTAATACTAAATATATTTATTTAGTATTTATTTAATACTATTTAAATATATTTAATATCTAAAAGCAGAGGGATGAACCAACCGGTTCTGAAAGAACCTTCATCAAACATTTGTGCTAACCTGCTAGGCACTGAGTATTAACAGAACAGCCTTCCTTCCCCCTTTTCCTCCCCACCCCATCCCCAAAAGACAGCCCCAGTTTTCAAGGAGTTTACAGCAGGATTAGAGCTCTATTAGTTCCGTGACTTTACTGGAGTTACAGCCCAGGTATACAAAAATAACAGAAAGAAAATGAACCAAGGGATGAGATCGCCCCATTTAATGAATGGAATAGATCAAGTCATCACACCTCGTAGGATCTTGGGTTTAGACTGGAAAGGATGGCAGAGACCCTCAAGACAACTCTTCAATTCAGATTCTCCTTGAAAAAAAAAAGTTGTTTTCCCTTCCATATTCTCTCTCACTCATTGAGAAGGCAAGAAAAACAAAACCCATTATAATATGTAAGCCTAGAGCTCCTGAGTTGCTCAATAGTTAGAGTGCCAGGCTGAAGATGGGAGATCCTAGGTTCAAATCTGGCCTCAGACACTTTCTAGCTGTGTGATCCTGGGCAAGTCACTTAACCCCAATTGCTTAGCCCTTCCTTACTGCTCTTCTGCCTTGAAACCAATTCCCAAAATTAATTTTAAGACAAAAGGTAGGGGTTCAAAAAATTGTGTAAGCTTCTTAAGGACAGGGGCTCTCTTTTTCTTATTAATTTATCTGAGAGCTTAGCATGGTGCCTGGCACATAGAAGGGATTAATAAATGTTTGTTGAATTGAAATATGTATAATCTTGCAAAACAAATTTAACTTTCTCATTTTAGAGATGAGGAAAAGGCACTATACAAAGGTTATTCGGCTTGCCAGGGGTCACAGAGCAAGTAAATGTCCAAGGCAGGATTTGAACTCAGATCTTCCCGACCCAAAAGTTCAGTGCCCTATCCTCCACAACATCGTGACATATTTACTTAAATACTGATGCTGCCCAGGGCAAGATTTAGAAATAGATTGAAGAAATATCGTAGAAAACATAGTTTAATTTGTAAGGATCCCAAGAATACTCACTCTCCACCAGCTGAGAAAAAAGTACCCCTTTCAACAGCTATACGACACTTCCAGAAGATGTCCTTGAAAAAGTGATCCGTTATCTTAAATTCATCCTGCAACAGAAAAAGGCACAGCGTTAGATCCCCTCAAGAGGTTTGGCAGAAAGTAGGGTCAGAGCATCGTGGGACTGAGAAATTGGTCAGAGAGAAGCTGGGGTACCAAAGGGAACTCTTCCCTTGATAGGCTTTCACTAAGCTGCTGTGAGCCTCTTTTTTAAAAAATATTCAGAACTTTTAAAAACAAAATGAGACTCTCGACTAGGAGGGAGGGCCGTCTACGTTGGGTGGGAGACTTCTTCCAACTCATGGAGTCTAATTCTCTGATTCTAACCCAAGACCCAATCCCAATGCTTGGATTATCTGCCACCCTTTGGACAATTAGAATGGTTCCCAGTTCCTTTTGGCCCAATTTTCCTGTTCAACAATGGATAACAAGACTTCTAGGTCTTCATTTTACATTTGGGATGAAAATGTGTCTGGAGGAGAGGTGCCATGAAAGCTTTATGTACGCGAGAGAGACAGAGACAGAGAGATGAGCGTAGATGTCTGCAGAGAACACTAGACCATTAATTTAATTTCTGTGACATCATCCCAATTTGGCCCAAGGCTGCTGAAATGACTAGCTGTTGTTTTCACTCGGTTGGTTGGACTATGGTTAAACAATAGGTTTTGCCAAGAGACTATTCTTCTCAAGTAAGTGGTGGATTTTAAGATTGCAAGAGAAAGGTATACTTGTTTTAATTGGGAGAGCTTTGGTCAAGGCATGGTTTCCTGGTCCAGCCACCTTCTAGAATCTGGATTAGGCCACAAAATGCATCATTTTCTTTTTTTGGAACTGCAAAGAGTAAAGAGAAAATGACTTCCTTAGGAGAAAAGATGAGAATCGATCGGAATAACTTGAAAAGTTTTCATTCTAAACAGAATTCTCTCTTTCTTGTTTCACAAAATGTAAATGTATGATTTCTTGACTGGGGGCCAGATTCCTGAATGTTGATTTAAGTGAACACATGGGAAAACCTTCTGTAAGTAGGATGGCAATTTGATATACAGCTTCCATTATGGTCCCTACACCTACTTCTCCGACACAGCCCTCAAAACCTTCTGTGAAGTCAAGAATGTGATTTAAAAAAAAAAAAACACAAAAAAAAACTTTCTTTTATTTTGCTTCCTTGGCTCTCTTTCTCACCAGCTTGCGTGCCTCCAGTTACCTCTAATCCGCCCCCAAACCATGGAACAATGTGAATAGAGAGATGGGAGAACAGGGTTGTTTTTTGTCAGTTTCTTTCATTTTAATGAAGGTTTTCGTGTAACTCTGAAAAGTGGTAAAAAGCTCTCAAAGCAAAGAATTCTACTTTTCCAGGGTGAGTTCAAATGCTGGCCTATCCTAAATAATTCTCGAATGTCAATATTAATGGTGAGACACTTCAGACTGAGCCCCCATTTGCTCCATCTCACCAGGCCATGTTCTCTTCTTGGTCCCACTCCTGCCTTTTCTGAATTAGAGTCACCTTCTCTGCAGAGATCTCTGCCTCTGTTTCTTTGTCTTTTAATTTACCGTGTATGCTACTACCAAAGGAACTCTTTCAGCACAGACCACTAGCATCCCCAGCATCCTCCAGGGGCTCACAGTTATCCTTCCAGATTAGACTCAAGCCATATGGAAGTTAGAAAGCTTCAGAAGGGAACTATGGCAAGAAGAAAAGGATACCTGACCTCGAAATGCTTGTGTGTATGGAAAAAGCCATTTTTTCTTGAGGTGAGACTCTACTTAGGATCTCTTTTTTTCTCATGCTCTAAAATTTAGTGGTAACTTCAGTGAGAAAGACAAAGCGAGCTTTTTCTTTCTCTTTTTCCAAGATTGGGGTGGGAGTTGGATAAATTACTATTCTTTGGAGGTAGAATTCAAAAACCTAAGGAATTCCAGATCCTCAAAGATGGGAAAGGATAAATGGATGGAGAGATAGATGGATGAGTGGATGAAGGATGGATGGATGGATGGATGGATGGATGGATGGATGGATGGATAGACAGAAAGATCAAGGGATAGAAAGACAGACAAACATAGATGAATAGATACATACATACATACATACAAAGATGCATAGATACATAGACAGATAGATACATAGATACATAGAAGAAAGGTAGGCAGATAGGCAAATAGATAAGTAGACAGATGATAGAGATGGTTGACAGAGAAAAAAATATTTATTAAACATTTACTATGTACTAAGCATTATACTATGCACTGGGGATACAAGTCAGGAAAACAAGATGGTCTTGACCCTCATGAAGTTTATACTCTGGTTGTTGTTTTGTCATTTCAGTTACATCTGACTTTTCAAGACCCCATTTGGGGTTTTCTTGGCAAAGACACTGAAATAAATAGTTTGCCCTTTTCTTCTCTAGCTCATTCTATAGTTGAAGAAACTAAGGCAAACAAGGTTAAGTGACTTGCCCAGAGTCACACAGCTACTAAATATCTGAGACCAGATTTGAACTCAGGAAGATGAGTCTTCCTAACTCCAGGCCCGGCAATCTATCCAATGTACCACCTTCCTACCCTGCTTTAAAATTTAGTAGTGAGAGACATAGCAAAAAAAAAAAAAAAAAAAAAAAGCTTAAAAGTCAGACTGGGGGCAGGGTAGTTGGTAGGGAGGTAGAGAAGCTAAGAGTGAGTTAAGTTAAGAGTAAAGTGAGGTGCATGGTTAGGGTACCCCAGGAAATAGGGATCCCTGAAGGAAATGCACCAATGAGGGAGGCATTAAGACAGAGGCCATCATGAAGTGATGGTGGTGGGGAGGTCTTATTCAGTCATTTTCCAGTTGCATCTGACTCCTCATGATTCCACTTAGGGTTTTCTTGGTGAAGATACCAGAGTGGTTCACCATTTCCTTCTCCAACTCATCTTACAGATGAGGAAACTGAGGCCAGTGGGGTGAAGTGACTTTCTCAGAGTCACTCAGCTAACAAGCGTCCGAGGTCAGATTTGGAGTCAGGAAGACTCATCTTCTTGACTCCAGGCCCAGAATTCTGTCCACTGCACAGCCTAGCTAAAGAAGTCAAGCAGTCCCAACATGATTTGAGCTGGAAATAAAGTGAATGAATGCCAAAGGAGTCCCGGATATGGAATCAAAGGGCCTAGATTCAAATCCTGGTTCCGGCAGTTTTTAAATATGTGACTTTGGCAAAGCCTATCTTCTCTGGCTCTTGGTTCCTCAGCTCCAGAGGATGTCCCTTTCAGCCCTCAGCCTTTCATTCTATGGTCCTGGTAGCGATGGCTTTGCCTGTAGTAAGTACTTAAAAGCGTCATTCATTTATTCTTGTAGTGCTGACCCCTAGGGGTACAAAGACAAAAAAATGACAGGTTCCCGACTCTTGAGGAGAGTGCAGCCACTTACTTAACTAGAATAATTCATTCAGATGGAAGCTAGCCCAAGGCTGGCCCTTCACCCTCGCTGCTCCAACCAAGTAGTTTCCTGCCCCAGAATGCTGCGCTCTGGCCCCAGGCCAGTCCCAGTCACGGGTCTGCCGTCCCAAGCGGGGCAGAACATCACACAGGTGGTCCTGCTGCCATCTGAAGCAGGAAGGACCTCCTCCACTTCGTTTCATGTGTTTGTGCTTTAACATAGAGAAGGCCTTCAGGAGAGCAGCAACCACAAGCCCAGGATGGCCAGAGGCAGCAGTCTGAGAGTCTGAGTCGAGTTGGCTCAGAAGCCCTGGTGGCAGCCGTCCAGCATCTTCCCTCCTCACTGGGTTACTCCATCAGTTGGATTTAAAGGGCCACATCAAGGCTTTGGGGGTCCCTGCAGTTGCTGGAGGCTCCGAGTGTTTGTAACTCCACCAAATCCTGCAAGTTCAGACAGCAGCTTGTGCTTTCAAGTGTAGGTCAAGCCTCATAAATCAGGGAGTAACTCTGTCTTCATAGCCCAAAAATATCCTCCAGGGGCCATGAGGAAACGCCTTCTCCCCACAGCCTAATGGTGCTGGTTGGCCATGGCCGGGATCTGGGAACAGATGGGGCCACGAATGAAACCGAAATCCATGGAAATCAGCCTTGCCACTTCCCCTGCCTGGCTGCATCATTCCATTACGGCCCTGGGCTCGTCCGTGGTCTCTAGGCCAAGGGTTCACCGAGTCTTGTTTGGAGCTGGAAATTGGTTGTCTTATAGATTTCCCAGACATATCAACTCGGGTTGAAGAATTCAGTTCTTTTTACTCTCGAGGTTGCTTTTCCACGTGAAAAGAGCCCCGAATTTTGAAGGTCAAAGGATCCCAAGTCTGGAGTTGGCCAAGCAGAAAACCTTTTCATTTTATAGATGAGGAAACTGAGGCCCAGAGAGTTTCAGAGACTTGTCCATGGTTTCAGGAAGCAAGTCTCAAGAATGGGATTTGAATCCAGGTCTTCTCACTCGGGAGCCACTATGCAATACTCCCCCACAGGTGAAGAGGACCTTATTATAATAGCTTACTATAATAGCCACTTATTCTAATAGCTAGTATTTCTATATCCATACGTACATATAGCAGTTATTTGCTTAATGTATATAAATAGTATAATTATCACATAATTATGTATTTATGTATTTCTATGTTATAATTATTACATAATTATGCCTATACAGTGATAACATACATAAAGTTTTGCAAAGCACTTAGCTTCTATTTTTCTCATTCGGTCTTCACAACAATCCTCTGAGTCAGGTGCTAGAATCCTCTTTTGGGAAGTGACAAATAGGGGAACAGAGGTTGAGATTATGTGACTTACCCAGGCTCAAACAGCTAAAGTTTCTAGAGGAAGATTCCCATTCACGTCTTGCTGATCCCAAGTCCAGCAGTCTTTATACTGAGTGAGCATCCTAATGACCTTGAATAATTTACTTCTCTGTGCTGTGACTCAGTTTACTCTTCTGTAAATTAGTGTGGGCAGGGATGGAAGTATGTTTTTTTTGTTTTCTTTTGTTTAAACCCTTACCTTCTGTCTTAGTATTGGCTCCAAGGCAGAAGAGTGGTAAGGGCTAGGCAATGGGGGTCAAGTGACTTGCCCAGGGTCACACAGCTAGGAAGTGTCTGAGGCCAGATTTGAACCTAGGACCTCCCGTCTCTAGGCCTTACTCTCAATCCACTGAGCTAACCAGGTGCCCCCCGAAAGTATGGTTTTAATCAAGAGTTCTTACTATTTTTTTCTTCTTTTTTCTTTCTTACTCTTTTTATGTCCTGGACACTTTGGGAAGTCTGCTGAAGCCTCTGGATCCCTTTTTTTCAGAATAATGCATTTAAATGCATAAAATAAAATATACAAGATAAAAAAAGGAAATCACTTAGATTGAAATACTTATCTGAATGCCTTTAAAAACAAAAGTTCACAAACTTTGCCTCTGGGTCCTGTGATTTGGTTTCCTGAGACAAAATGCTAGAGCCCAAAGAATGAAAATCAGCAACCTTCAGCTTCCTCCAAAGTTCAGCCAGCCTCTCTGTACAACCCCTGCCTCATTATTACTCTTGACCCTTAAGGGAAGCAGATTGGCAACCTGAATCAAACCCCAGTTATTCTGGAGGTAGTAAGACATGAGTTTAATCAAACAAGCTTTTATTAAAAGCCTACTGTGTGCTGGATACTGTGATGGGGGTTTTTCTTTTTACTGCCTCTTTCCTGTGTATTTGGTACAGGAAGCTCATTACTAGGCATAACCACAATCAAATGTGTATTAAAATGTATTAATAGTGTAATTAGTGTAATAATGTAAATGTAAAAGTGTATTAATGATGCTTTGCACACCTGTGTCCCCAAAATCTTAGTGCAGGCGTGAATTAGTTTAAAGCCATATAGATGCTAGTTATCATTCGTTATTACCCAGGGATACCTCCTGTAAGTCTTTAGATTGGCAGGAAGAGCCAGGAAAAAGCGCAGAGCGATCTCGTGCATGGATGCTCTCAGGACAAGACATAGTACGATGCCAACCCCGAGTTTGATGGGCGAGACTCCCCGGTAGCTTCAGGAAACTAAAAGAAGTCCAGGTGTTTGACAGGAAGAGGTGGGGGCCTCATCAGTCACTCATTGGCTTCTCACAGATGCCACAGGCAGAGAAGTGAGGAGTGCCATTTGGCTGGGCATCTGGAAAGTTCCAGACTTAGAAGATTCCAGATATTGGAAGAGGAGCGTGTCCAGAAAGGAGGGAAACAGGAAGGACAGGGCTGGGGCAGAGACAACCTGTCTGAGGAAGACTAAAACTGGCCCACCGTTTCAGGGTCTGTGTTATCTTTGTCTTCGTATCTCCATCCCCTAGCCCAGTGCCTGGCGGATGGTAAACACTTAGTAAATGCTTGCTAGTTGATTGATTGATGGATTGATTTCCTTGTGCCCAGTAAAGTGAGAGTGGTTGCTCCTCTCCAGTGATTCACGGGATGCTCTGAACTACCCATTATCACGGAGCACCCCTGAGGAGACCAGTCTTTAGAGTCACAAAGATTCACATCCCTACAGTTCCCGGTGAAAGTTTTTTTCACTCTTCTCTCTGTAATTCTCCTCTGAGTTTGGGCTGCCCAGGCATCCAAGCCTTCCTTCCTCTCCTTAATGTCAGGAGAAGGTGACTTTAGAAAGAGCCCATTGGTGATCGCCCCAGGCCACTCCAGAGACAGCCTCCTGTTTGTGGGAGGTCTGACGCCAGGATCTTGGGACTTGAAAATGCCAGTGGTGCCAGGTGCCAGAAAAACTATATTCTCCAGTTGTTCCTTGTTACAGCTCCATTCCTTTAGAGAACAAGAATCACAGGTAACTAATATTCTTCCCAACTGCCAAAAACAATACCATACTCTTAGTCCCTAAACCAACTAGGCTATTTATAGTCAAATAGATTTCTTTGTATGATATTTGTAAGGATTTGTTAGTGCCTAGGACCAAGGAATGGTGGGTTGTTGTTTTTTTTGTTTGGTTTTTTGAATTTTTATTTTTTTAATGAAGTATTATACCTTTTAAAATTTGAACTAGACAGGACTACTTCCTTTTTCCCTCTCTATCCCATGGGTCTGGCACATAGTAGGTACTTAAATGTGTGTTGATTGACCTTTTGATTGAAGTCCTTGTAGATTAATCGGGGGGAAATGTTAGTGGTCCTATTCAGTGCCATGTCAAATGACTGAAAAATTATTTTATAGGTCTAGGAAAAATAATAGCAAAATTCTTCTGGAAGAACAAAAGGTCAAGAATATTGAGGGACTTAATGACAAAAATGTGCAGAAAGGTGATCCAATAGTACCCAACCTCAAAATGTACTATAAAACGGTAATCATAAAAAAAAAAAAAAAGTCTGATGCTGGCTAAAGAAATAGAGTGGTGGACCAGTAGAATCGATTAGATACACAATATACAGGGATAAATGACCACAGCAGCCTAGCTCATGTTTGATAAACTCAAAATCTCTAGGCTTTGGGATGACAATTAACAGTATGGCAGAAAGTCGGTATAGACCAATATCTCACACCCTATCCCAAGAGAGGTCCAAATGGGCATATTATTTAGACATAAGTGGAGGTGATAATAGCACCTACCTCCCAGAGTTATTGTGAGGGTCAAATGAAATAATCATTGTAAAGCCATTATTAGCACAGTGCCTGGCCCGTAGGGAGCACAACATAAGTGCTATTATTACCATTATTACAGTTAGCAATAATGCCTTTAACATAATTGTTATTATTTTAATTATTACAAAGAAATCTTGAAAAGAAGAGACAGACACAAATCCTTTTCCATCACAGTTATTTTAGCTTTGCCAGCTGCATCATCTGTTCTGAATGTGTGGCATCCCTTCAACAAATGAAAGGCACTCGTTTTAAAAATGAAAAAGCAGAGAGGGTTAGCCCAGGTTATTACTTTACCCTTCAATCCAAGGGTGGATTTAGGAGGTAACATGATACAGTGGGAAAACGCTAGATTAAGAGTCATAGGACCTTCTAATCTCAGCTCTGCTACTTATGACTCAGTTTCTTCATCTGTAAAATGAAGATAGGCTAGATTCGATGACCTCACAGGTCTCTCCCAACTTTAAATCTATGATTCTCTGATCTCTAAAATTATTTGAAAAGGGTGGTCCCTACTTGCTTTAGAATAAGTGGTCAGGCAGTTACAGAAAGGTACTATTGAGCCCCATTTCATCATCATTCCTTTTCGTGCTTAGATCAAAGTGGCAGAACAAGGGTTTTTCTTTCTTCCCTTGGCGTTCTCATTCTCAGCAGCTTGTTCAGAAAGCACAGCTCTATTCCTCAACATAGACATTTTTGCCTGAATCATTAACAAACTAGTCATTATTTAGGAAGTAACCCTTCCCCAAAAAGCTGACATGTTCACTCTGATCCTGAAACAGGAAATGGCACCAACGTTTCCCTTTAACCCTTTAACCCTGTAAATCTCAGTCCTGCTGCCTCTGATCACTTCCAGTTTCCTAGTCCGTATACTGTAGAGGAGAATCTAAGAGGTCCTGGCGAGAGAGGAGACTCCAATCGGTCCAGGTACTTCTCTTGATTTCGACAAGGGGGCAGGTTCTGTGGTCTGGTCCTTCCTCCCTCTTCAGGGAAGCTAGGATGACTGTGAAGGTCCTGATGCCCTTCAAGAAGGACAGATGGAGAATAGGGAGGTGCTGTCAGAATAACCTTGAGAACTGGGAGAGGTTGAAGAAATGAGGGAGAAGATACTCAAATTTAGAGCTGGCCAAAATCAAGGGCAGAGTAGTAGAGGAAATGGAGTGCTGGACTTCGACTTAGGAAAATCTGAGTTCAGATCCTGCCTCCAACTCTCAATAGCTGTGTCACCCTAGGCAAATCAATAAACCTTTCTGAGCCCAGGTTTCCTTTTCTGTAAAATGATGGGCTTGGACTTGACCCCTGAGGTCTATTCCAGCTTGCCTCTCATGTTTACAAATAAAGAAACTGAAACCCAGAAGTGATTTGCATAAGATCACACAGCAAATGCCCAAAGGCAGCTATAGGGTCCAATAGATAGAATGCTGGACCTAGAGTCAGGAAGACTCATCGAAAGGAGTTCAAATTGGACCTCAAATTACTTTATTATTTTATTTTTTGCTTTATTATTACTTTATTTTATTTTTTATTATATTGTTATATTTTATTATATATTATGTTATTATACTTTATATTTTTACTTTATTATTACTTTACAGCTCTATGACCCTAGTCAACTCACCCCATTTGCCTTAGTTTCCTCATCTGATATATTATATTATTATACTTTATATTTTTACTTTATTGTTACTTTACAGCTATGTGACCCTAGTCAACTCACTCTATCTGCCTTAGTTTCCTCATCTGTAAAATGAGCAGGAGAAGGAAATGACAAACCATTCCAGTCTCTTTACCAAGAAAAACCAAAAGGGATCATGAAGAGTCAGACTCAATCAAAAAAATGACAGTACAACACAGCAAATAATAACTAATATTTATATAGAGCCTTCCATGTGGCAGAAACCGTATTAAGTGTTTTATGATTATCTCATTTGGTTTTCATAACAACCCTAGGAAGAAGGTGCTATTATCATCTCTGTTTTACAGATGAGGAAACTGAGGCAAATGGCAGCACTAGAACCATATACTAGGCTTGATTCCTTATCCAGTGCTCTGTCTGCCATATAGAAAATTTTTACTTAAGCTACACAATCTGAGATGGTAGCAAAAAAAGAAAGAAAAGGAAAGAAGAGAAAGAAAAAAGAAAAACAATGTGTTGTTTATATTCCAAAATGGAAATGAATCCAGATGCCCCAATACAGTTTACAAAAATTTTAAGTGAATAAAACCAATGATTCTAAATTCAATTCTATGAGTATTTTTAATGGCATTGTGCTAGACCCTGGCGATAGAAAGAACCAAAATAGTCCCCTCTCTAAGGGAACTAAGATTCTTTTGATAGAGAAATAGCTTGTACACTGAAAAATTAATATGAAATATGTACAAAGAAATTTTGTAGGAAAAGGACATAGATCTAATATGAAGGGCAATTAGTTAGGACTAAAACAGGTGTTCCAAAAAGCATGTTGGAAGAGGAGAGGAGAGCTGAGCAAGGATTCACAAGGGATGGGTAGAAGGGAGCAGGGGAATGAGGACCAAAGAAGGGCATTTTGACCGAGATAGCCTAAAGTTCAGAAGCTTTCGTAGAGTCTGAGTAGAAGCAAAAGGCAATAGATCATCTCTCCCTTTTCAGTAGCAATGTTGATGTTGGACCATCTCTCAGTCCCAGACATTCTCTCTTCTAACCCCTCTTAATTCGAGGGCGCTTCCTTTCTTAATTATTCCTGTTTATTCTGTATATAGCTTGCTTCCTATATATTTGTTTGCATGTTACCTTCCTCATTAGATTGTAAGCTCTTTGAGGGCAGGGATTGTCTTTTGCCTATTTTTGTACCCTTAGCCTGACACCACAGGTTTAATAGTTATCATTACATCTATTTGGGAGCTCTCAATCATTTTTCATTAGTGTATCGATTGATCATTAGTCCCTGAGTAATAGGTGAGGGTCGAGGGGAGGAAAGAAAGGCACATTTCCTACCTGATGGTTCAAGGCAAAGGGCTGTGCAGTAAGGAAGCTTCTGATGGAGAGGGTAGGCATGATATTTAGGTATTCACTCTACAATCCTTCCCTACGGCTAGTTCTGTCCCCTGGACCTATTCCACTGTAGAGCAGACAGTCTCTCTATGTATGGGAGGAGAGAGTGGTTAATGTAGCTTTTGGACAAAACTCGAGTCTAAAGGTTAAAGAATTGCCCAGTGCTCATGGTAGGAAATGGTCCTGCTTTGGGTTTCAGCACCCAACCAGTCACCACAGTAAGTATTTATAATGGCTTAGGAAGTGCCCCCTCCCCAATAATCTGAGGCAGAAATTTGTCACTTTACAAGGGTGTAGTTAAATGAACGGCTCTTCATTAGGAAAGCAGTTTGATATAGTGGGAAGAGTTCCAGACTCGAAGGAGGGGGATCTGGGTCTGAGTCCCACCTCTGACCCTTATTAGCTGTGTGACCATGGAATAACACTGAACATTTCTGATCTGTAGTCTAGAAAAGGAATCACTAACGCATATTTTGCCTTCCCTCTTGGAGCTGTTGTAAGGAGACGATACGTGTAAAGCCTTTTGCAAGCTTTAGTCCTCTAGATAATTGTGACCTTTTTTTTTTTTTAATTAACTGGACAATTTAGTGGCCTGGTTGGCATTTGATCTTTGGTGTCCAGGGGGATGGCAGGTCAGGGGTGGAAAGGGCATGTATTAAACACCTGTTTCTTGCAGCTTGAGCTGGCTTAAGCTAAAGTTAGCCCCGTGTGGGGCACCTGTCGGGAGCTAAATAAATATGTCTTGAGGGATTAGGAGACTAATGGAAATGAAGAAATACCCACAGCATACCAGAGATTCCCCACCCCATTTCTCTTTGTTGGAAACCCAGATGTAACTAAATGGAAAGCTATAGTGCTTTGGATTCATGGGACTAAGCAGCAGACCCAGGAGCTGATCACACTGTTCCATGAGATATTAAGAAGATTCCTGAGGAAAAGCATTTTTTTTCTTTTTCTCATTTGGGTCATATTTGGAAGGTATATTTGAGGGCCAACAGTTCACAAAGTTGACTGGGATATTTTATTGACTTCCCAAATGATTTTTCCCTTGAGTAGTGAGTCAAACTATCTTTATTTGGTCTCCAGGGTAGTATATAACCAGACTGCCTGATTCCAAGGAGAACAATCCATACAGAAGTCTTAGAACCTGGGGTGGTTGGTCTTTTTTATTTTTATTTTATTTTTTAATTTCATTTAAATAATTAATTTAGGCTATTTTTCCATGGTTGCATGATTCATGTTCTTTCCCTCCCCTCTTTCCATCCCCCCCCCCCGTAGCCAACGAGCAATTCCACTGGGTTTTATATATGTCATTGATCAAGACCTATTTCCATATTATTGATATTTGCTCCAGGGTGATCATTTAGAGCAGGGGTTGGCAACCTTTTTGGCTGTGAGAGTCATAAATGCCACATTTTTTAAAATGTAATTTCGTGAGAGCCGTCCAGTGCTCACAGTGCCACTCCTGTAACAGCGCCTGAAAAAAAAATGGACTTTATGGCTCCTGCAGAAAGAGCCATATCTACCCACCCTTACTACTCTTCCACCTATGAGTCAATACACAGAAGTTAAGAGTTAAAAAAAAAAGAAAGAAAGAAAGAACCATACGTTGCCGACCCCTGATTTAGAGTCTACATCCCCAATCATGTCCCTATCGACCCATGTCATCAAACAAATGTTTTTTTTATGTGTTTCTGCTCCCGCAGTTCTTTCTCTGAATGTGGGTAGTGTTCTTTTCCATAAATCCCTCAGAGCTGTCCTGGATCATTGCATTGCTTCTAGTACAGACATCCATTACATTCGATTTTACCACAGTGTATCCGTCTCTGTGTACAATGTTCTCCTGGCTCTGCTCCTTTCACTCTGCATCAGTTCCCGGAGGTCTTTCCAGTTCACATGGAATTCCTCCAGTTCTTTATTCCTTTGAGCACAATAGTATTCCATCAGATTGGTCTTTTTTAGATGAAATAGCCAAATGCTGTGGAAGAAGTCTTGCTTTAGGGGTTAAAGGAACTTTGTTTGACTCTTGGCTCTCCCAGAAGTCTACTCCCTATGCCACATTGGATAAATGATTTCATTTTTCTGAATCCTTAGTTTCCTTATCTTTAAAATAAAGATGTCGAATTGGATGACCTCTTGAGCGATAGGCCATTTGTATTGATGGAGAGATTTCCCATATTGGGAGATCCCCTCCCCCTCATTTAGTAAATCACATATCTTTCACAGAGCCACAGATCTATGAGACTCTATTATCTTGGGTTTGTGAATGGTCTTAAAGACATGTTTCTCAAAAAAAAAAGAAATAGGGAGGAAAAAAAAGAGCATCCCTTAAAGAGATACCAGTCTTTACAATAATGTTCCTTAATGAATCCTAGGCAAGAAGCCTTGAAGACTCACAGGACAAAAACTCAGGAGATCTTCTGTTTTGGCCAATGTCATAAAAACCAGATATCAAGAAAAGCCAATTTATTACATCTGCTGGAGAAACTAGTTAAAAAACGGGTACTGAAAATCTCATGGCACTAGATAATCATTGAATTATGTCACGATGCTAGAGTGCTGGGTAGATATTATTGGGATGGTCTCCTTTGGGAACCATTTCTTATTCTTGCCAGCTGTCATTGTTTCCCCCTCCTCAGATGAACCATGTCCTCTACTTTTCTGTTTAAACTCAGGGCATTCCAAAAGTCTTAGGATAGGTTTGGACAATGAAGTTTAAAGCTGCACTTAGACTTGGGGGCAGGCTATATAATGTCAGGAGGCTATAAGCTCCTTGAGGCCAAGGACCTTTGGGTCACTCTGTGGTTGTATCCCCTGTAGCTGGTGCCACCCTGCATGGAGAAGTCATCTAAAGAAGACTCCTTAGATTGGGTTAGTGAAGCATTAGTCAAGTGGCCATGGAGCTCCCTGGACACCCCTTTGGACACCACCTAGCCCTTTGCCTCATGATTTTCTTTGCTCTAAAATGCAAGGAGTAACCAGACAGAAGCTGTCTCCTTGATAGATTTCACATATGCTCCTCGTTTTTACATTATTAAATCCTTCAGTGTGAATAGTTTTTTCAATAGAAATGCACATTTTCCCAAAACCCTGTTCTAGCATTTCCATGAAAAAGCTATAATTCATAGGCTGCAAATGCCAGGAAAGCACACCCCAGGGGGGAGGGAGAATGTCTTTTAACAATAGTGGATATGAGACTCTTTTTTGACCCTAAGTGAAACTTGAGATTAATGAGAGAAGAAGGAAGGTGAGACAACAGAGAGACAAGGGGCGGGGGGGAGGAAGGCTGGATCACAGGATTTAGAAAAAAGACCAGAAGTGACCTTTGAGGTGACTTCATCCAACATTTCCCCCTTTCCCTAGGCCCCATTTTATAGATAAAGAATCAAAATGAAGCTTCAAGTGGAAAGTGACTTCCCAAGGAATACAGATAGAATAAGAAATGGATCTGAGTTTCCATCCCTGGTCTTTGCCTCAGTTCTTGTCATTCGTTTTATTGTACCAAACACTGTGAACCTGGGAGATCTTGGGCAAGTCATGGAAAGTCTCTAGGCCTCTCTTCCAGCATCTGAAAGATAAGCGGGTTGGACTAGATGATCACTGAAGTCCCTGATAGCTCTCACCCCAGGAACTTCAGTGCCTGATGTCTCCCATGTCCCTTGGGCTGTGAATTGATGAAGCCCATTTGGGAGCTTTCGTTGTATGTCTTATATCGTTTATGGGTTGTTTATTTCTTTTTTTAATTTGCACAAATAGGCAGTAGTCTAAGGGGGAAAATCCTGTCTTTTTCTCTGCCTACCCCCTCCAAGAGCCCTATTTTCATGGGCCGATAAATGCACACAAATGAAAAGTCCCTTTTCCCAGAAAAATCCAAGTTGTAAATATGAGTAGGAGGGTCTTCAAGGTGCCACCAGGAAATTCAGAAAAATTGGAGGACCCTCTAGCTGGATGTAGGCTGATGATCCTTATGACCAAGTGGTACTTTGGTAAAGTGAAAAGGCAACCCTGCTCATCCTGGGCTGCTCATCCTTTTTTCTCCCATAAATCCTCTTACTGGGTCCAGCCCATGTGTTGGAGTCCTTCCCATATTTCTTTTGATACAGTGAGGATACCAATAGAACACATGGATCATCCAAAGCTTTTGCCCTGCTCTCGTTTATATGACTGGGCCATGTTCTTTTTTAGGACTTGGGACCTGATTTGGGGTCTCTGGGCAAAAAGCCACCATATCAAGATTAATTATCATTTCACCATCATCATCATCATCATATATGCTCTGACCACAACAATATAGCATAGCATGGAAGAAGTTTATAACTGGCTTACCAGCCTGAAAAAAAAATGGTTTTCCATATTGAGAAGCAACATGGCATAATGGATAGAGTATGTCTTGGAGTCAGGAAGACTTGGTTTCACATCCTCCCTTAGAAACTGTCTAGTTGTGCAAGCTTGGGTAAACTCTCAATTAAATGTTCTGTGCCTTGGTTTCCTCATCTGTAATGAAAGGCCTGGATTCAATAGCCCCTAAGATCTCTGCCACCCATAAATCTCTCCTCTTTAGGCTCTATGATCCTTTGCTTCGCAGAATTTTTCTGATTGTTTCCAGCTCCATTTGATGAATTGGGGCATTTAAACTGTCTAATTCTGTGGCCTATGATTTGTCAGATGGAGAAGGAACTAAAGTATGTCTTGCTGAACCTCACCCAGCTCTTACTTGCCCAGAGGATGTTCTGGAGTAGGGGTAGGAGTGGAATGGGATATTTGGGGCCTTGATCTTCTTTCTTAAAGAAAAACGATCTGGCTGCAGTTAAATAAATTTGCCACAAACATGTCGAGGATATGATGCCGACTTGAAAGAACATTTTGTTTACAAGATGTTGTGGCAATTCAGAGATTTCAAAGGGGCCCCAGACCAAGGCCCCTCCTGTGGCCTTTCCCAGTTATTTGCAGTCCGTGGCAAACAGCAATGAGAGAACTACATGATTCATGGAGAGAAAGCCTACATGCATTGACTTTAATTAAAGCAATAAACTTTTTGGCCTCTTCCCCATCCCTCTGGTACCCAACCCTCCACCCCTAGTTTCATATCTAAGAAAAATGGAGCCTCTCACCAAATGGTTTTTCTTCGTCCCTCCCCCACCCCCAGTGTTTTGAGGTTTGTCTTGGCTCATTTTTTTGCAGCTCAGACATCGTGGAAAAGTTGACCGTCCTGTAGGAGTGTTTCTGGGTGGTGGAGGGGGAATAAGGAGGAAACATGGGCTACTTCAGTCCTTTAACTGCTAGGAGACGGCAACCAGAAATGCATCTGCTGCCTGGTTCAGGTGACGTGTGGGCAGAGGGAGTGTTCCTGAACCCAGGCTTTTAAAGATAAGAGAGTGGCAGAGAAATTCCAAATTCAATAATGGAGGGTTGCCATCATAATACAGAGAAAGAGTTCAGACTTTTCTCATTCTTTGGGAAATAACTCAATCCTGTGTGATGACTCTATATCACAATAATAATAATTATTATTATTATTATCCTTTCTACAAAGGAAAGAATATTTTACCTAATTACCTCTTTTACTATTTTATATATCTTATACATATACTTAAAACCCAGGATATATCCATATATTTTATATATTAATCTGCATTATCTATTCTACATATGGATCACATTTAGTTATATATCTATATATAGTTTCTATAGTTTTAGCTGAAGTGGTATTGAATGGTGCTCACACCAAGAAATAGAACTTCCTTAGATAAGTGAGTATCTGTCTTTGTCTCTCTGTGTCTCTGTCTCTGCTATCCATTTTTTTTGTCTCTGTCTCACTCTGTATCTATGCATGTCTCTGTTTCTTTCTCTATCCATCTCTCTGTCTCCCTGTCTCTCTCTGTCTCTCTTTCTCTGTCCATCTCTGTGTCCCCATATCTCTCTTTCTCTGTCTGTCCATCTCTCTGTGTCTAAACCTCTCTCTCTTTATCTGTCTCAATCTTTGTCTATGTATTTCCCTCTTTCTCTGTCCTTCTCTGAGTCTCTGTATCTTTCTCATTCTCTCTGGCCATCTCACTGGGTCTCTGTCTCTTTCTCTGTTTTGCTCTGTCTGTCTCACACTTTATCTATGTATATCTCTCTTTTTCTGTCCATCTTTCTGTGTCTCTCTGTCTCTGTCCATCTATCTATGTTCTTTGTCTCTTTGCCCATCTCTCTTGTGTCCATATCTCTCTCTTTCTCTCTCTCTGTCTCTCACTCTTTGTCTATGTATGTTTCTCTGTCTCTCTCTGTCATTTTCTGTGTCTCTGTTTCTTTCTCTTTTTTCTGTCCATCTCTCTGGGTCTATGTCTCTCCCTTTCTCTGTTTTGCTCTGTCTCACACTTTATCTATGTATGTCTCTCTTTCTCTGTCCATCCCTCTGTCTCTATATCTCCCTTTCTCTCTGCCTCTCTCCATCCATCTCTCTGTGTCTCAGTATCTCTCTCCTCTATATCTCTCTTTGTTCATCTCTCTGGGTCTATGTCTCTCTCTTTCTCTCTCTCTGTCTTATTCTGTCTCCATAAATGTCTCTCTTTCTCTGTCCCTCTCTCGGTGTCTCTGTTCTCTCTCTGTCTATGTCCCTGGGTCTATGTTTCTTTCTCCTCTGTGTGTGTGTATCTCTCTCCTTTTCTCTCTCTCTCTCTCTCACAATCTCTCTCTCTCTCTCTCTCTCTCTCTCTCTCTCTCTCTCTCTCTCTTTCTCTCTCTCTCTCTCTTTCTCTCTCTATTTCTCTCTCTCTCTCTATTTCTCTCTTTCTCTCTCTCTCTTTCTCTCTCTGTCTCATTCTGTCTCTTTGTATCTGTATATCTCTCTCCCTCTCTTTTTCTCTTTCTTTGTTTCTCTGTCTGCCCATCTCTCCATATTTTCATCCTTCTCAGTTTCACACCAGTCCATCCCAGCTCTAGCTCTCCCCACACTCCAACCAACCTCCTTCCACCTCCGCCCCAGCCCAGACAGACCTTCTTATTTGAGCTAAGCACTGTAAGAAGAGTAGGAACAGGACCGTTTGGAGTTTTTCTTAGACTTATGAAAGGTGGACTGTTTTGTGTTTTTAAAAGTATTTACACGGTGAATTATTTTGGGATAAATTGTGAATGCAGATTCTTTGTGGAGATCGACTCGCAAACACACTTGAACTTTTGTCTCCGGTAGACCAATTGGATCATTTACTTGACTTTGGGGATTTCTGGGCTTATCAGCCACCTCTCTGGCTTTGAAGAATTCAACTCGACTTGATTCATGTGAAAATAAATTATCGGGGGGCTCCCTTCACACCCATTGGCTTGATGCTCTTGATCTATATGGCTTCTGTGGGGAAAAGGGGAGGGTAATTCTTATTTCTAATGGAGCTTATGAGAGCAAGTAATAAAGCCTTCATTTGTCTATTTGCCAGTCCTCCCATTTGGCCAGGGAACCCTCTGGCTCCAAGTTCTTCGCTGGGCTAAGGGCCATTTTTCGTGAGTCTCCCGGGTTCCCTCCCTTTTCCTTACCAGCACTCTGGAAGATAGTCAGAAATCAGAGGGGCTTTATTCTTTGAGCAAGTTACTCCTTTCAGCTTTTTGGCATCCCTCCTAAATCTCTGCCCCCTGCCCAGGGATTTGAGGGCTTGGCAGCCAATCAGAAGCTCCCTAGCAAAGTGACCGAAAAAGGCAGGAGCTTTCATTGCTGGACCAGTAAAGGAGACATCTTCTGGCACCTCCTGGAAGACTTTGAAAAAATATGTACCCTGGGAAACAAGTAGGCATTGAGTCTGTCCAGGAGCAGAGATCCCAGATAGGAGGTAAAGTTAAAAATTGGCCTATTCTACTGCCTGGGAATAGTACTGGAGCCCAAGGGGTTAACACGGTTGCCAGGGACTTTCCAGAGGGACCCTGGCTTTAAGAAGTTTGTGATGGAACAATCAACCAAAGTGCTCACAGCAAATAAATCTCACCCTCCTCTTCCCACTTCCTCAGTGAATTCTCTTCCATCTCCTTTTCCCAAGACCTGGAACCCAGAACCAACAGACCTTAGGGAGAGAGTTAAAGGAGACCTGAGAAGTCATCTAGTCCATTGATGGGATAGCTAGGTGGCACAGTAGAGAGAGCACTTGACCTGAAGTCCCAAGTTTAAATCTGGCCTCAGACACTTCCTATCTGTGTGATCCTAGGCAAGTCACTTTACCCTGCTTGCCTCAATTTCTTCATCTTTCAAATGAGCTGGAGAAGGAAATAGCAAATCACTCCAGTATCTCTGCCAAGAAAACACCAAATGGGATCATGAAGAGTCAAATATGACTGAAAAAATGACCAAACACGTCCAGTGGTGTCCAACTCAATAGAAAGAGATCCTTACAGGGCTGCAAATCAATATAATTACTTACTACTGTATGACTTTGGGCAAGTGATTTAACTTGCTATCTGCCTTAGTTTCCTCATCTGTAAAATGGGAGTTTGAGCCTAGGTGGCCTCTAAGTTTCTTTCTAGCTTTAAAATTATGGCTAAATGACTTATCCGAGGCCACAAACCTTAAATTCTTAAATTATCTTTGGACTAGAGGATCTCCAAGGTACCTTCTAGCTCTAATTCTGTGGTCCTATAACAATTGAAGCCATCTCATTCCACCCATACCGAAACAAGAGTCCTCTCTGTAGCATCCCCAATAAGTGGCCATCCAGCTCTACTTGAAGCCCTTTGGGGAGAGGGATGACTCCTTCCCTCCTGAACTAGACCTTTCCTCTTGGGGATGATCTACTCTGTCAGATCAGTACATACATTGGGTAGAGCTTTGGGAGTGATTCCCATAAAGCCCCTTGAGAAAATGAAGGCAGGATAATAAGCCCTGTGGTTCAAGGGAATCATTATTACTGTTGCTCAACAGGCTTACTTAGACAGGCAGTAATACTTTATGCCTCCCTCCCTGGGATAGGAGGCTGTTCTTGCCTCCTTAAACCTCCAAGATAATAGGATTAAAGTTAGCTAAATGATAACAGAGATTGGCATGGGCCCAAGGAGACCTTCCTTTCATGGTTTGTATTTACCATGGTAACTTCAAAGGCAGTAGGCATCTTCAGAAGGGTCCCTGCCTACCAGGGTGGGCAAACACCATTCTACACGCAAACACCCAACCCCTACAATAAAATGAGATCATTTACTATGCTCTGGAAACCATAAAATGGTACAGACCACATAATGAGATAAGAACAATCCTGATAATAATAGCTAACATTTACAGAGCATTGGAAGGTGTGCAAAATATTTTACATATACAGAATTCTCTCCTTTGATTCTCACCACAATACTCTGTAGTAGATGCCATTATTATCCCCATTTTACAGATGAAGACAGATTGGAAGTTAAATGACTTGCCCAGGGTCACACAGCTAGTAAATGGCTTAAGCAGGACTTGAAATCAGGTCTTCTTGACTCAAGTTCAGCAATCCATCCACCATGCCAGCTATGCTCTCTTTCAAGACTTATTGAAGCAAGTATACTGGTGGACTCAATATTGACTGCTTACTAGACTCCAGTAGCCAAGTGCGAGTCTGCCTTCTCATCTAGACTTTTTAATAACTCAGTGGTGTTTCCCTGTCAGTCCACAAGCTATGCCCTGTGCTAAGAATGTGGTTCTTCAGTCATTTTTTTGGCCGTGTCTGACTCTTCATGACCCCAGTTAGAATTTTCTTGATAAAGATGCTGGAGCCGTTTCCATTCCCTACTTCAGATCATTTGACAGATGAGGAAACTGAGGCAAACAATATGAAATGACTTGTCCAGGGTCACATTAAAATCTCTGAGGTTAGATTTGAACTCAGAAAGACACGTCTTTCTAACTCCAGGTCTGGAACTCTCCTAGCTATGCTAGGTATGAAAGGACAAAATCAAACAGTTTCTTGCCTTTGAGAATCAAAGGACCAGGACAATTAGATAGCTCAGTGGATTGAGAGCTAGGCCTAAGACGGGAAGACCTGGATTCAAATCTGGCCTCAAGCACTTTCTGGCTGGGTGTCCCTGGGCAAGTCATTTAATTCCCGTTGTTGAGCCCTTACCTCTCTTCTGCCTTAGAACCAATACGCAGTATTGATTCTAAGATGGGAGGTAAGGGTTTTTTTTTTAAAAAGAACCAAAAGTTCATTAGAGATATAAGAAACCATAAAGTCAAGTCCAGACTCCCCCCATCATTTTTCAGATTAGGAAACTGAGGCCAAAAGAGGTTGTGTGACTTACTGACAATAGTCTATCTTTTAAGCCTCTGAGGCAAGAAACTTACATTCTTATGAGGATAAAGATTGTGGTGACCCAGAAACTAAATGAACTGACCTAGTCATTACCTTAGGATAAAATAGGCATAATTAATAATAATTACAATAATAACTAGCATTTATGTAGTGCTTTAAGCATCATAAGGTGCTTTACAAATATGATCGTATTTGATCATCACAACAGCTATTATTATCCTCATTTTACAGATGAAGAAATTGAGGCAGACAGAGGTTAAGTGACTTGCCCAGGGTCACACAGCTAGTAAGTATCTGAGGCAGGCTTTGACCCTAGTTCTTATTGATTGTCCAGGGTCAGGACTCTACTCCGTGAAAAAGAGATCTAGGTGAGATATTTCCACATTATTTTCATTATTTCATGATTTTCAAATCAGAACTCACAACGGTCTAGATTGTCGGAGATCTGTTTAACTGTATGTATCTGGTCCTATAAATCTTGCTTCTACCACCCCATTTCCCAACAACTCTTGAGTTGTAGGCAGCCATACTCCCCCCAAGCCCTCCTCCTGGTAGCTATTTTCCCCCAAAGAATCTTCCATTTGCCACAGTTCAATGAAGCCCCAACTGAGGATGTTCCACATAAATTCTGTGTGTGGTAGCCAGTTCTCCTCCTCCTCTCAATCTCTCCAGCCCTGACTCACTGCAAAGAGAAAGAGAACAGCCTTATCCTTCCTTCCTTGTCAATGCCAGGATGATTCTTAACAAGCCAATTTACTGGCAAATAGACGATGTTTTTAACTGGTATGCCTTCCTCTTGTGGTCATGCTAGGAAAGCTGTGTAAATAAATAAATAGATGGATCGATGAATGGTAAAGAAAAGACTGAACTTAACATTTAGGCTCCTAGCTAAGAATGAACCCCAGTTCTTTGGCCCTATCTAAAACATTCTGGCTGTTTGGAAATGGAGATTTTTGTTCCAGAGTGGAATTTGTTGTGTGATTTTAATATCAGGCAGAATGTCAGCATTAGGGCACAAAAATATCCTTCCCTTTGCCTCTCTGCCTTTGGGAAGGAGATGGAGGTCATTTATTTTGTCAGTCGTGTGGCTTATGTTTGTTTTAACATGCCTTGGTTTAGAAATAGAAGAGACCTCAGAGGTCATCTAGTCCAAGCCCTTCATTTTACACATGAGGAAACTGAGTTTTGAGAAGGGGAAGTGAATTGCCCAAGGTCACACAGATAGCAAGATTTAAAGCAAAGCCCTTGGACTCCATAGCTGTTGCCCATCATTTCCATGAACATTTATTAATTGACCACAATGGACAAAGCATCCTGCTAGGCCCTGAGGATCCAAGGATGAAAAACAATAGAAAATGACCCTCTTTTCTTTTCCCCCCAAGCCTCCCTTTTTTCTGAATTTCCTTCTATCGAGGGCATCACCCAGACTCCAGACCTAAGTGGCATTCTCACTCTCTTGCTCCCTAGATCCCTATTTTTTTTGCCAAATGTTGCTTTAACCATCACTGAATTATATCTATTTATAAATACATCTACAAATAGATCACCTGGACTATGGTCATAACGATGTGGTTGGTCTTGCTGCTGTCCTTGTCTCTTCCCACTCAGGCCCTTCTCTTTAGCAAAGGTCTGATGACCCTGTCATTCCCACCATCATTCAGTAAACTGCAGTGGCTCCCTACTACCACCAGGATTAAATATAAAATTCTCTGTTTGGCTCAGAAAGCCTTTGACGCCCTACTTCCCACCTGTCCGATCTTCTCATCCCTCCTTCTCCTGCATGTTCTCCAGAATCCAGCAGTGCTGGCCTCCTTGCTCTTCTTCCCACAGACAGACCTTCTATCTGCCCATCTTGCCGTGCTCCATTCCTAGCTCCCTCTCCCTCCTCATCGCCACCTCCTGTCTTCCCCGTGGGCTTTCCAGACTCGGGCAGAATGCCACCTTTCCAAGTCATTGCCCCCCTGCCAGTGCCTTCTCTCTGACAGTCCCTCTCACTCACAAGTAGACTTTGTGTGTATCTGCAGTATCGCCTGTGTGATGTTTCCCCCATTTACTGTGAGATCCTTGAGGGCAGAGATCTTGTGTTTGCCTTTCTCTGCAGATGCAGAGCTAAGCTTAGCACTGTGCCTAGCGCCGTGCCGGGCACCTAATCAGGGTTTCATAAATGCTTGTTGATTGCCCACCAGGAGCATACAGTTTCCAAGGAGGAGGAGAGGAGATACAGTGCGTACAGCAATGGGTATAATCCAAGCTAGGTAAGATGGTGGCAGGACCCAGTTGTAGAAAAATATGTAAGGAATACTTGTGGCAATGGGAAAGGAAATGACACATTCAGGAATACTGAACAGAGGAGGAGACACATTTGAGCTGAGCCTCCAGAGGAAAGAGAAAGATTTTTCTAAGATGCAAACAGACCATTTCTGCGACCAAAGTGATGAATGGTGCCAGAAGAGCCAGACCAGGAAAACATTATGTTCAGTGACTCCAACACTGGAAATGAAAATAACCGCAACAATGACGAAACAATCAAAGCTGAACGATGCCAAATTACAATGGCCAGGCTTGGCTCTGTCCTTCCCTCTTCTCCACAATGTTGGGGAGCCAGGGGTTTGGAACGAGACCCATGATAATGCCAGATTTTTTCGGATGAGTTGCTTAGTTTTGCCGGAGGGAGGCTGGTTCCTGGGTGTTGGTTTTGGGGAGGGATTTTTTTGTTGTGAAGGATGACTGGTAGAGTACACACAGAAGGGATACACCAGGAATGTAAGTGTTGTAAAAACAAGACGGAACAATCTAAGTGGATTTTTTTTTCAGTTGACTGTTACAGAAAGTTGTACAATGTACCCTTTTCACCATGTCAACCCTGTCAAACAAGGAGGGAAATTAGTGAAAACAATAAAGCTTCTGATTTGGCAAAGTCCTGGAGAAAGCAGAAAGCTTCTAAGTTTGTTAATAGATAACTTCATGCAAAATAATTTTCCTGCTAGCTCTGTGTCCCGAGGCAGCAGTTCTAGTCACCACAGCAAACTCTATTGTCTTTTCACTTCTTTTTTTGGTTTGGTTTGGCTTTCTGGGTAATTTTAGTGGGTTCCTCTGATTTCCAAAGAGAAGTCCAGCAGGAGTTCTTGGAGAATGGAATGTAAGTTCCTGGAGGACAGAGACATTCATTTTTGTCTTTGTGTTGTCCACAGCACCAAACCCAGTGCCTGGCACAGAGTAAGCACTAAATGCTTGTTGAATGAGAAGAAAAGAATGGATGGTTCTGTAGGTAAGGTAGAGGAGTGACCATGCATTAAGAGGGAGAATTGATCAGTAAGGTTAGAGAGGAAAGCCGGTAGGGACAGCAGACTAAACACAGAAGCAGGAAGACCTGGCTTCCAATCCCACACATCATATTTTCCAGCTCCCTGACTTTTGGCAAGACTTTTACTAACTAATAAGTTGTTATGTGCCTTTAATTAATTTATAAACTTCTGTTAAGCACCTACTATGTGCCAGACACTAGACTTCAATGCTGGGAACAGAAATGCAAAGAATGAAACTATCCCTACTAGCAGGCAACTTCTATTCTCATGCCTTGATAGAAGGAATTCAATGCCTCACTCCATCCACCCCCATCAAAGATCAAACTGACATTCTCCCATGAATCTGAGGAAGCAAAAATACACATAACTTTTTTTTCATTAAAACCTTTTTCTCCCCTCTTAAAATCAATACTCTGTATTGATTCCAAGGCAGAAGAGCAGTAAGGGCTAGGCGGTGGGGATTAAATGACTTGCCCTGGATCACCCAGCCAGGATGTGCCTGAGGTCAGATTTGAACCCAGAACCTCTGATCTCTAGGCTTGGCTCTCACTCCACTGAGGCACCTAGCTGTCCCAAAATGCACATCATTTTAAAGTCAAATGTACTAGAATAAGAACATGGATAGTTAGTTGTTCAAATGCCCTTAAATTATGACATTTTTAATATGAATGAAATCTAGTAACAAATGTATAACTCCTTCCCTTTTAGTAGTTCTGCAGGCACTTTTTTTCAATTACTAAAAACAAACAAATAAACAAACAAAAAATACCTGATGCTGTCAAATCCACAGGATTCTGACAATTGTCATTTTATGTTCAAGAAAAAGAAAAATGATCTTGGCTGAGTTTCAAGTTGTCTATAATTCATCCCTAAAACAGAATCGCTTCGATCTTTTTTATTTTAATTATATTATTACTTTTCAATTAACAAGCACTTCTTTTGTCTCCTTCCCATTCTCCACTCCACAGTGAACAAAGCAAAAGAAAGCCTTCGTAGCAGATAGGCATAGTCAAGGGGAGCAAATTCCCCCCACTAAGCCATATCCAAAAATGTACATCTGTCTCCTTCTGGGTCCATCAGCAGTGGGGAGTAGTAGAATCCTTTGGAACCCTGAAATCATGCTTTGTCAATATGTTGATCAGAATTCTAAAATCTTTCAAATTTATCTTTCTTTTTTATGTTGCTATCATTGAATAAATTGTTGTTTTTTCCTCCCTTTATATAGGTCATCTCAGTTTCCTCTGAAACTCTCTATTTCATTATTTCTTATTGTATAATAATATTCCATTATAATCACATGCCATAATTGGTTTGGCTATTTCCCAATAAATAGGCGCTCTCTTCACTTTTTTCCTTTTATTTATTTTTTTTTGCTGCTACAAAAAGAGCTGCTATAAATATTTTTAAATAATGGGCCCTCTTCCTTTTTCTTTGATCTCTTTGGAGTACATTCCTAGTAATGTTATCACTGGATAAAAGGGCATATGCAGAGTTTAATGAGTTTGGGGGTATATTTCCAAATTGTGGGCCCAAAAAGCTGGAAAAATTCACAAGTCTACTAACAATGCATCAGTATGTCCATTTTCCTCTAGGTCCTTCATCATGTGTCCTTTTCATCTTTTGTCATCTTTGTCAGTCTGATGGGTGAGAGGTATATCTCAGAGTTACTTTAAATTGTACTTCTCTGATTGTTAGTGACTTAGAGCACTTTTTTAATATAGTTGTCAATAACTTGGATTTTAGCTTTTGAAATTTACCTATTCATGTTCTTTGACCATTTTTTCTATTGGGGAATGACTCCTATTCCTATAATTTTTAATCTGAGATAGATAGATAGATAGATAGATAGATAGATAGATAGATAGATAGATAGATAGATAGATCTAGATAGGTTTAGGCATATATATCTAATTATGATCTCACCTTTTATGTTTAAGTTTTGCATCTACTTGAAATTTTTCTTGGTGTATGAGATGTTGGTCAATACCCAATTTCCGCCTGATTGCTTTCCAGTTTTCTCAGCAGTTTCTGGCAGATCATGAATCCTTTTGTTATCCTTCTAACTGATCAACCTTTCTATTTCTTAACCAATACCAAATTGCTCAAATGATTACAACACTGTAATATTCTTTGAGGTATGGTACTGCTGGACCCCTTTGTACATTACAAAGATGCCTGAAGGGCTGATTCCTTTACAGCTCAGATTGCACAAGCTCAGGAGATCAGCCTGATAGCTGAGATTACAGATGAGCCATGACACCAGATTTTTGGTAGCTCCTAGGAATTTTTAAAACCCTTCTTACTTCTAAGTACATCTTAAGCTTGTTGTTGTTTTAGGTGGAAAAGGATTCTTCCTTTGTGCAGATTTATGGTCCCAAAGGAAGAGAATTTAGCTACGAATCACAAGAAGTGTTCTTAAATTTTAGCTGGTGGCCACAATCTATTTCACATCCTCCAGCAGGGCCATAAAAATGTCAGACAGAGAAAAACAACTGGTGGCACCCTTTTGGCTATTGCCTCCTTATGAAATTGAAACCCTCCACACACATACAAACCCCAATTTCTCTACTCCTCTAGAGAGCTGGGGGTGGCGCTAGAATTTACCATAAATAATCTAGAACTGACATGGATCTCAGAGATCCTAAAGTCCAATTTTCTCATCTTATAGATGAAGAAACTAAGAGTCCATTTGATTTGCCCAAGACCACATAGACCAGTGATTCCCAAAGTGGGTGCCACCGCCCCCTGGTGGGTGCTGCATCAATCCAGGGGGACAGTGATGGCCACAGGTGCATTTGCAGGCAGTGAATAACAATAAGGGGCAGTGATAGTATGTGACGGGGCGCTAAGTAATATTTTTTCTGGAAAGGGGGCTGTAGGCCAAAAAAGTTTGGGAACCACTGACAGAGTGAAAATGTTAGGATTTGAACATCTCTCTTCTGACTCCAGAGCTAGTGCTCATTTCCCTGGCCCAGTGTTTCTCAAACTTTTTGGTCTCAGAACCCCTTATTTTTGACATTCCCTCCAAACCACTTGTTTATATAGGTTATAATTATTGATATTTATTCATTAGAAATTAAAACATCTTTACACTGTTATAAAAATAGTTTAAACCTCATAAACCCCCTGAAAAGGTATCCTAGATCTCACTTTGAGAACTGCTGCACTAGAATCCAAATTCGATCACATCTTAAACCTTAATCCAAATGTCAAAAATTCTCTAAGAAGATACTGTTGGTCGCTACTGTCTCTGCAATTTCAAATCTTCCACAGTTACCTGGAGGACAGATAAGTTTAGTGACTTGCCTTGGGTCACACGATCACTATGGTCAAAGACAGGATTTGGACTTAAATCTAACTATTTTCTGTAATCAGTGCTTTGTGTGTGTCTCTCTCACTCCTTTGCCAGCCTAGCACTAGGTACAAACCATTTTATTCCTGTTGATATATGAATGCTAGCTGTCAGCAAAAGATGTGAACCAAGTATGCAGCAAGGATAAGAGACCATAGATGAGGAGCTCAGATGGCACGTTGGCCACCTCAAATTATTTTCCAGATATATATCTGGACAATAATTATATATATATATGTATGTATATATATATATACATATATATATATATATATATCTCCAGGTATATATACCATAGAAGGAAGATCCTTGGTGGGAAGGATGGAGCCTCTTAATAGGATTCTAGCTTGACATAAGCCAAGAAGTACCTAGAATACATAATGAACATAATTCAATAGAAAATATATTGACATAAGCCAAGAAGGCTTGGAGGAGCTACCCATTGCATCAATACAGAAAGATTTCACACCAAGAAATCTAGTACTTATCAAAATAGATTGGAAGCTCCTTGAGGCCAGGGACTATTTTACTGATATCTTTAGGTCCCAGCATATAAATGAGTACCTAATAAATGTTACTTGAAATGAATAAAAAATATCCCCAAAATAATAACTCACATATTTTTATGGTGCCTCGGGGTTTCTGAATAATAATAATAATAACTGTTATATTAATATATTATAAATAATTATGTAGTAATAATAACCATTATTTAACTGTTATATTAATATAATAACATAGCTACATAGTAACAACATTATCTATTATTGAGAAAAATAGCTAACACATACATAATGCTTTAAGGTTTATAAAGTTCTTTAAAGACATTCTCATTTGATCCTCACAATAACTCTCTGAACTAGATGGTTTTATTATCACTTCTTAGCTGATGAGGAAGCTCTAATGGAATAAGGAGACTTGCTCAGGGTCACATAGCTAAAAAATACCCAAAATGAGATTTGAACCTGGGCCTGCTTGCTTCCAAATTCCATGATCAATACACTCTAAATGCCTTTGTACTCTCGCCTCTTCAGGGCAGATTTTGATACAGTAAGCATTTTACTCTTTAGGGCATCCTTTCCTTTGTAGCCTCTCACAAAACCTTGCATACATATACATGTATGTATTTGTTGTTTATTAAACTACAGTCTGGGTTCAGCATGCCATCATCACAAATTGGAGGAGGCCATGCCCAAGATTTCTAACTCATTATCAAGAAAATACATGAATGGTGTTGGGAAAAAATGGTGATTGATGTACCAGTGACTTTTTGCAGTCTTTGATTCCACCAGGGTACATTTAAGCTGCTATGGTACTGCCTCATGCTGAGCTAATTTATGACAAAGATTGTTTGAAAACTGAAGGAGACTGGGCAGCTAGGTGGCTCAGTGGATTGAGAACTAGATCCTGGGTTCAAATTTGTCCTCAGGTACTTCCTATCTGTGCGACACTGGGCTTGTCACTTAACCCACATTGCCAACTTTTTTTGCCTTGGAGCCAATATACAGTATTGTTTCTAAAATGGAAAGTAAGGATTTAAAAAAACTGGAGGAGACTTGGTTTAAAAAATCAATAATAGGAGTCAGCTGGGTAGCTCAGTGGATTGAGAGCCCAGCCTAGAGACAGGAGGTCCTAGGTTCAAATCTGACCTCAGACACTTCCCAGCTGTGTGACCCTGGGCAAGTCACTTGACCCCCATTGCCTACCCTTACCACTCTTCTGCCTTGGAGCCAATACACAGTATTGACT
>NC_058134.1:30571930-30606266 GCF_016433145.1 Gracilinanus agilis
AGAGAGAGAGAGAGAGAGAGAGAGAGAGAGAGAGAGAGAGAGAGAGAGAGAGAGAGAGAGAGAGAGGTGGAGGTGAAAAGTCTATAGAGGCTGGATATTTTTGTAGCTGAAGAAACTGAGGCCTGACAGATAGTAAGTGATTTGCTCAGGATCACACAGGTCGTGAATTGGCCATTGGAATTCAAATCCCAATTCTCCACTACATTGTTCTTTTGGCCAAATGATCTCTCTGCTCCCTTCCATTTTGAAGTAAGTCTATGATGCTCTAAATTCCTAAAGTTTCTTATTTGTGGCCTGGATATTAGAGCCGGAAAGGGCCTTAGAGATCATCTAGTCTAGCACTTTTACGACCACCATGATCTAGCTAAAGAAACTGAGGCTTAGAAATGTTAAGTAAATTGCCCATGGCCAGATGGCTGGTTAGAGTTTAAGCCTGAACCTAGTTCTCCTGACTCCTAAGCCAGTGCCCTTTCTGCCACCCAAACCAGCCTCCCTAAGCAACAAGTTGATTCTGATCGCCAGCATCTGTCAGACTGGCCTTACCATCAGATAGCACCATGGGATGCATTTCATTTTCAGGCCTTTGCGAGAATTGTCCAGATGCCACCAACTCTCCCTTTAAGCCTTGCCTGGCAGAGTTTAGGTGGATCTAATTACATGCTGGTCTGAGTAATGACATTATAGATAGATCCCCATAATGTTAGCACCCAAGCCTGCTGGCTGATTTGATTAAATGGCTTCTCGGATCTTCTTACTCTCTGTTTATTTGGATAATTAGATTGAATTCTGTCCCCCAGTCCCTTTCCCAACTCAGACTTGCCCGTCCCACTTGATCTTCTGCGTTCTTCCGAGACTGATCCATTTCCATTTCGTCCATGGGTTTTGTACTTAAACATGAGCAGCTTTACTTAGATGTGGATTAAAATGTTCATGAGAGCAGATTGGAAAGAGCCACATGGAAGACTGGATTCTCCTGCCCTCAGCGACCTGCGTTCTCAGCCATTGATGGTCCTCCGCTGGGTAGGGCTCCATCATTGGGGTCCTGAGGTTCCTCAGTCATATTGGAGAGACAGTGTCTCCCATTGGTTAGAATGCTACACTTGGAGTCAGAAAGACTCAGGGTCTCCTCCGGCTTTTGGTTTTACTTAGCTGGGTGATCCCACATCATTTGACTTTAAAGTTAAAAGCACCTGAGATGTGATAGCCATCTACCGTGTCGAGTAGCAGATAGAGCCTGCTCTATTAAACTTTAAACGCTCGTGGTGTAATCTAAGATGGGTTGTTCTCTTTTGGGAGATGCTAGAGGGAGCCAGAAGACATCTTCCTAAGAGGGGAGGAAAACGCTAGTAATAATGACTCCTGGCATTTCAATAGGCTTTGAAGATTTTTGAAACCTTTTCTGTCCATGGCTTTGCCCTCCGTATCAAGCTAGGAGGTAGGGAGATGATGGCATCAGCCCAGAAGCCCTGAATTCAAGTTTCTCTTCTGACCAATGACAGATATTTGCCCACAAGAAAATCACTTACCATCTTGGTATCCCAGGAGACTCTTAAGAGTACATTAAGTGCCAGAAAAGGTATAGAAAAAGAAAGTTATCCCCCAGAACTCTCTATACAGATGAAATCATGCATCTTCCTTCTCCCACCCCATGAAACAAGCAAAACAATAACAGTCTACTCCCGGTATATGTCCTTGTTATACAGGTTGGGAAACTCAGGGAAATGACCTGTCCAAGAGAACACAGGTAGCAAGAATCAATGGCACTGAGATTTGTCTTCTAGCTCACTTTTATTTCACTACAACCCATTCCCCTAGTATGTTTAAGGGGAAGAAAATTGAAAGTTGAGATAAAGGATAAACTAATATTATTGACCGCTTTTGAGGTGTAAGTTTGGATGTTATTTTAATTTTTATGAGTAACTCCCTATTTCTTCCCATAGAATAAACATTAAATCTGGACAGAGTCCTTCTATGTATACATTGTTGAACAGTTCAATGGAGAGATCTCTGGACTTGGTGCTGGGAAGACTCGAGTTCACATCCTGCTTTAGACATTAGCCATGTGAATGAATGAATACTTAACCTCATCCAGCATCAGTTAGCTCATCTGTAAAATGGGGATAATGACAGCTTCTTGGGTTGTTGTGAGAATCCAATGAGATGATGTATGGGATGTACTTTTGCCAACGCCAGCTGTTATTATTATTATTGCACTGAGGTTCATTTTCCATTCATCAGGGACAGCAGAAATCAAGTGCTCCCCCTTCCCCATTCTAATGGCTAGTGCTTGCCTGTCTTTTCCTGTAGGAACGCCTGCCTCATTGACCTTGGTAGCGATGTTGCCTCTCGCCTCTGGAGATAACCTTGGTAAGTTTTCACACTTCCCTTGCGTTACATGGCTCAGTTATCTGATGACTAGGCAAGTCATGCATGCATGTGGAGAACTAGCCAAGCCCATGCCTTCATCGTGAAGTACTGCATGAACATTGCCATGTTTCCATGTCCAACCATGGGGTGAGTCACTGTCCCAAATCATGTAACCTTCCTAAGGACAAAGACCCTGGCTTTTTATACAATGAGAACAGCGGCTTACCTAATTGGAGGTCTGGAATGAATCAGAGTAGTGTTAGATATGCCTTAGAAATCATTTCCTTTTCTCCTGAGGTCTCCATGGAGAATGCTGGCATCAAAGTTCTAACTAGAGTGGGGGAACTGGGTCTTTTCCTCAGGGCACAAAAATTGAGAAGATGCTGACAGATGGATTCTGAATGCCAAGTAATTATGGTTTTCATATGTGAAGTGATCTTCGTGTGGGCACTGTGAATATGGTTTTCAGGAGTTCTGTCTATGATGTTGATGTTGACAGCTACCAAGAGAATTTCAGCCTTAAAATCCATCGAAAGCAAATTTCCTTTATCCTCATCTTTTCATAAGAAACTCCGAACCCATGATCTCTACTAATCCACTGGTAGGAGACACACATGGGCCATCCTAAGAAGCTGCTAAGTTGATGCTTCTTGATCCCCATTTAGAACATGGACCCTCTAAGAGCAGAGATAGTTTTAGGGGAGGGAGTTGTTTTTGTTTCGTATTTGTATCCCCAACACCTAGCAGGGTGCCTGTCACATTAAGTTAACTTAATATTTGTTGACTTTTCATAAGCTGTGTTACTGACTTAATATCCTTACTGTGCTCCCAATAATGTACAAACCATCTTGAATATAAGAAGCCTCTCCTCTCATGCATCCTGTCTCTGTCTAGGAAGGGCATCAAGCCACGTTTGATGTGGAATAAGCCTCAATGATATCTACTTATGAAGGGTGGGTTGTATTTCCCATCATACCTAGGGGCCCCTAAGAGGTCCCGTCGCCCATATATCACTGAAGAATTATTCCAACCCTTCTTGATTTAGAACAGCAAGTGTTTGTTGACCAGAGTGCAAAATCATGCCATTTTTAATTTCCCTAAGAGAACCTCTTAGAGTTACCAGGGATTTCCCCTAATTCATAGATCATACACATTTTCTAAAAATACTTGGCAACTGGGTTTCTGTTTAGTGGAAGTTGGAAGGTGAAGGGCACAGCCAAGCATTTCGGTATTCTTGCTCAAACCAGTTGGGGGAAGAAATTTGTATTTAAATGGAAGGCATTTATTTGAGCATATTTTAACAAGCTTTATAAGTATGTGAGGGGGTAAGCAGGAGTGAAAAAAAATCAAGCTAAGAGAGATCCTTTTTTTTTTAACTCTAACCTTCCATCTTAGAATCAATACTGTGTATTAACCAGTTCCAAGGCAGAAGAGTGGTAAGAGATAGGCAATGGGGGTTAAATGACTTGCCCAGGATCATACAGCTAGGAAGTATCTAAGGCCAGATTTGAACCCAGGACCTCCCATCTCTAGGCTTGGATCTCAATCCACTGAGCTACCCAGCTGCCCCCAAGAGAGCTTCTTAATAGTGGCCGTGCCCTGACTCAGCTGTAGTTGTTTGGTCATTTTCAGTTGTATTCTACTCTCCATGATCCTATTCAGGATTTTCTTGGCAAAGGTTTGGAGTGGTTTGCCATTTCCTTCTCCAGCTCATTTTACAGATGAGGAAACTGAGGCCAACATGGTTAAATAAGTTGAAGTCATGAACCTGAGTATTCCTGATTCCAAACCAGTGCTCTTCCATTGCACCACCTCATTGCCCCAACTCAGCCATAATAATTTGACATGGCCTTTTATTCATTGGGTCATAGATTTAGATCTGGGAGAGACCTTAGAAATCATCTTGTCCTAACCACACATTTTGCAAATAAGGAAATGGAACCTTCACTCTCATGGTAAGGTGATTGCCCAAGGTCACACAGGCAGGAAATTCTAGGGGCCAAATCTGAACTTTGGTACTGTAATTCCAGCATCAAACTGCCTACGGCTTCCTTATTTTATATATGAGGAAATTGAGACCAGCAGAGCTCAGGGGGCTTGGAGTTTCATTTTTGTTTTTTATTTTGACTAGTTTCCCCTCATTCCTGGGATTTTTCTCCCTCATCTCCACCTCCTGACTTCCTAGAAGTCTCAGCTAAAATCCCATTTTCTTCCAGAAGCCTTTCCCGATGTCCCTTTATGCTAAGACCTTTCCCCTGAGGAAGCCCTTCCCTGGTCCTGTACATATCTTGTCCATCTGTCATTCCTTGTACATTGTTCTCCTCCATTGGGCTGTTTTTGCCTCTCTTTCTCTTTCCTGCATTTAGCCCAGTGCCTGGCGTGGAGTATGTGCGTGACTTTTAAGTCAAGGTGACTGTTAAAAATGTCAGAGCTCGGATGAACCAAGACCCTCAGACTCTAAATCCAACCTGCTTGAAGGAAAAATCTCACTAACAATCTCTTTGAGGTCTGAACTGGAAAACAGTTTCGCCAGGATCAAAGGCCTTGTCCATTATGCAGCTGGCTGACATTATATAGCTTGCTTGTATGGGGACTGGAGTCAGGAAGGAACTGGAATTAGCCCCAAATAGAAGTCATTTTTTTTTTAATGGAGATGGAAGGTAGCTTCATACAAATGAGGAAGAGGGGGTGAAAGAGGAATTCAACAAGAAAAAAAATTAGGAAAGAGCTAGGATTGTTGTTCAGTCACTTTGGTCGTGTCTGACTCTTCATGAACCCATTTAGGATTTTCTTGGTAAAGATAATAGACCCGTTTGCCATTTCTTTCTCCAACTCATTTTACAGATGAGGAAACAGGCAAATAGGATGAATTGACTTTCTCAGGGTCACATAGCTAAAAACTGTTGGAGACTTGATTTGATCTCAGGTCTTCCTGATTACAGACACCCACTGCACCACCTAACTGCCCTCTGATCTTTTGATATTTCATAAAAACAACTGTTAAATTCCATCACTCCCATTTTAAAAATGAGGAAATTGAGGCCCAAAAAGTGATTTCCCCAATGTTACCTGGGTAGGAAGTGGCCCAGATGGGATTCAAACCTTTGTCCAGTAATTCCCAATCCATTGTGTTGTTTTTTTTCCAGCATGGCCCAGGCAAGTGGAACCCAAGAAGCTATTTCCCTCCTTCCTGACCAAATTTGCCCTCTTAAAGACCCTCACAATTTAGACAAGATCCCACCAGCCCATCTATTTAGCTGGGCATTTGTGTAAGTAAAAATCAGGCCCTTCTTTATTAAAACAAACAAAATGATCTAAACCTATAACTAAACTCATTTCTGATTGTTTGTTTCAAAAAAAAAAAAAACAAATGCTTCCTTCAAACCAGGAAAACTGCCTAGCAAATTACAAGGGGCTCGAGGCTTTGATATGGAAACCAACTCTGGCCTCTGGTTTTTTTCCTTTTCCCTGGAAAACAACAACCTCAAAGATCTGGGACTTTGCTGCTTTGTTATGGAAAACTATTGGTCTAGGGCTACATTAATGCCAGTAGCCTCGTTAATATTTCAAAACAAAATGTGGTAAAAGCCATTTTCCCGGCTTCCCCAAAGTGGTATTTGCAGGCAGAAATATCCCATGTCCCTTTCTGCTTGGTTGAACTTGGGGACAAGTTCAGAGAATGAAGGTCTTGATTTCATTTGGCATGCAGACATTTTGCCCTGGATCTCAGAGCATGGGATCGCAGCTCAGCAAGGAGAAGGGGCTTTGGAGGTCATCCAGACCAGAGGTATCAAACATTCAGTGGAACCAGATTAAAAGGGAGTTGGGAAATATTGAATAAAACAAATACCAGTACGATAGAACATAGACAACATTACATGGGAAAACTTTGGTCAGTATGGAGTCCACAGAGATCCTTAGAGTGGCACCCATTCTGCTTGAGTTCCACACCACCGATCTGGACAAACTCCCCTTATTTTACAACTAATGAGATGGAAGCCAGTGAGATGACTCGCCCAAGGTCCCCATAGCACAAGTAAAGTGATAGAGATGGGTTATGAACCCATGTCCTCTTGATTCCACTGCCCCAGGTCCTTTATCATTTTTTAACATTTTAGAGCCATTGCCTCAGACTCATCTTCTTGAGTTCACAGACAGCCTCACTCACTTACTAGCTGTGTGACCTTAGACAGATCATTTTACCATGTTTGCCTCAGTTTCCTCATCTGAAAAGTGAGCTGGAGAAAGAAATGATAAGCTGATATAATTAATATCTTTGCCAAGAAAACCCCAGATTAGGTCACAAAGATTTGGACACGACTGAAATGACAGGACAAATGGTCTTAGCACCTTTCTAGCCAATCATGCCCAAAAGGAACTCCTATTACATGTCCAGGTGGTCTTCATAACTTCTAATTTTATTTCAATATTTTGTGAAATAGACATCCAAAAATGACGATGTTCTTTATCTTAAAGGGCCCTCCCTCTATCCTGATCAACTTCAAATGATCATCTTCATGCATGAGAAACTTTCCAATTGTATAGCCCTCTCCCACATGGAGTACTTCAAATATATGAAGCTGGTGGAAGAGGCGTGGAGCTTGGACTGGATTCATTTTTAAATGAGTAGTTGCAAAAAAAGTTTCTAAGGTGCTCATGATGTCTGATGTAGATAGGTGTGCAGAACAGGAAAATGGAGGGAGTCACTTTTGGAATAATACGTAATCCGGTCTAATTTTGAGAAGAGAAAAAGCTTTGCTCATGTACTTTTGTTACTTTTGACACCCATCACATGTGCTTTCTTTTCTCTAAGAGGAGACACCAGATTATAAATGAAATGAAAGCCCTTTTCCAATAAGGATTGTTCTCCTCTCTGTACTCATAGCCCTAGTGCCTAACCCTGAGCCTGACACATAGTACATGCTTTATAAACTCTCATCAATGGGATGATTGATGGATTTAATATCGATCAGTATAAATGATCATTCTGGGTCTTATTTCAAGTTAGCTGACAAATCCATCGACAATCCAAAAAGCATTTATTATAGAAATGGGTTTTGCATGACTACTTGGTGTTCTCAGTGGGCAAGAGAGGAAAAGGGAAGGAGGGAATTTGGAATTTATCTTTTTTTATTTTTTAATTATTTTTTTAAAACTCTTACCTTCCATTTTAGAATCAATACTGTATATTGGTTCTAAGGCAGAAGAGTGGTAAAGGCTAGGCAATGGGGATTCAAGTGATTTGTCTGGGGTCACACAGCTAGGAAGTGTCTGAGGCCAGATTTGAACCCAGGACCTCCCATCTCTAGTCTGACTCTCAATCCACTGAGTCACCTAGTTGCCCCCTTAATTATTTATTAAGGAACTACTATGTGCCAGGCACCATGCTAGGCTCTCGGGGTACAAAGAAGGAAACAATCCTGCCTCCCATTTCTAATATATGACCTAAACATGGTCATATAAGTATATATGCATATTCACAGCATAAATATAAAGTTAGTAAATACAAATAACTACAGAGCAGTCCAATGCCAGTTAGTTTGAGTGGGAGGGCACTTATAGTAGAGGAAGATTAGAAAAAGGTTTCACACAGATGGTGATGCTTGAGCTTCATCTTAAAGAAAAAGGAGTCCATGGAGTGAAGGTCAATAGGGAGTGTGTTCCAGGCATGGAGGATGGCCAGGGCAAATATGTGGAGATGGGATATGTAGTGCCAGCTATTAGAAGCAAGAGAGGGATTCTGGGTATATCAGAAGACTCCCACCTGCAGCTATTTCTTGGTCATTCAGCTCAAATTATTTGGTTTACATTTGACTTCTGGTGGCCTATTAAAGCATAAGATCATAGAGCAGATCTGAAAGAGACTTCAGAGACCATTTAATTCACAGAATTGAAACTGGAAGGGACCCCATGACCTTTTGGTGTCTTTGGAAATACCAAAGACTCACTATTTCTGTGCCCATTTGATTTTCCTACATTAAACAGTTTACAATGCCTAAAGCAAAATTCTTCCAGAAAGTTCAATCAGAAAATATTTAATCAAGTGCCTGATGTGTGCCTAGCATTGTGCCAAGTACTTGGGAAGAAGCAAAAGAATTTTCATTCATCAGTAGTTATTTATTGGGGCCCTACTACATGTCAAGGCCATGATGGACTCCTTAGCAGATATAATAGAAGCAAAAAGATACTATCCTACTACCATTGTGGAATTTGGGAGCCATGTTTAGTAGAAAGCACTGAAAAAGATCTTGGTTCAAATACCCCATTGACACTTAGGAGCAATGTAAGTATGAACAACTCACTTAATTTCTTGAGCCTTATTTTTTTTTTCATTTGTAAAATGGGGCTAAGTAATGATAACAGAAACTTGACGAGGCTGCTCTTGGACTCAAAGAAACCAGTGTTTTAAGTCTTACCTCCAAAATAATACTTAATGAGTGTCCATTCATAAGAAGATTACTGGGGGTAGCTAGGTAGTTTGGTGGATTGAGAGCCAGGCCTAGAGACAGAAAGTCCTGGGTTCAAATCTGTCCTAAGATATATCCTAACTGTGTGACCCTGGGCAAGTCACTTAACCTTCCTTGCCTCATCCTTACTGCTCTTCTACCTTAGAACCAACACACATCATATTGATTTTGAGACAGAAGGAAAGGGGAAGGGGAAAAGGGGAAGGGGAAGGAGAGGAGAGGAAAGGAGAGGAGACGAGAGGAGAGGAGAGGAGAGGAGAGGAGAGGAGAGGAGAGGAGAGGAGAGGAGAGGAAGTTACTTACCTCTGGAAGTTATAAAAGAGTCTCCAGTCTGCATTGGTAATTGTAGTTTCCACAATGGGAGTTCCCCATTCCTGTGAAGTCACAGTTCCAGACAAAACCAAAATAATAACTGATATTTATATAAGGCTTTAAAGATTATACTTTTTACATTCATCATCTTTTACAAGTCTCCCAGTAATCCTACAAGGTAAGAGAATCAAGATCTCCTTTTTCCAGAGAACACTGACACAAAGGTCTTCCCACAGTCATGCAGAAAAGAAAGTGTCAAAAGCAGAATCTGAACCCACATCTTCCTGACTCTGAGCCCAACCCTCCTACACCACCCATCCCAGAAGAGGGTCATTCAAAGGGAAATTTTGGACATGCTCTAGCTCTAGAAATGTGAGTCGCTTCAGTGGAGCAGGGGGTCCCCACAAACCTGAGCTGCATAAAATAAATACAAAGGGATTTCATGCCAGTGCCACATTGCGGCCTCCACTTCCAAGTACAACAGTAATTCAGAGATGGGAGCGGTCCATGTGAGAAACATGGAGAGCTTCGGGGAGCTGAGCACAGAGCTGCTCTAGGTCCAAAGGGACTGAAAGATGAAGCTCCTTTGTTTATTTCTCCTCAATTCCCTCCTTCCCCACCCACATTTATTTTGTTTTTTAAACAGCAGAGCCCAGGGGAGCTAGCAGAGATTCAGCCAATTCAGCTCCTTCCTGTCTCCAGCCCAGATCATCAGGCCCCATTTGGCCGCTTCTGTCACCCTCTACCCTCTAGGCAGTCCCTTGTGTGGCTGCTTCCCCCTGAGATTTTCCATCCTTCCCACCTCTTGCATCCCAGAGTCCAAGTTGCTCCCCAGCACTTCGCCTTCTTCTTTGGCTCCTGTCACAAAGCCTTATTAAATAAATCGACTTCTTGGAGAGAGTATTAAGTTGATCAATGTACAGCTCAGTCGCTTAGTCCCCAAGCATTCAAGTGCCTGCTATGTTAGGCATTCTGCAAGAGACACTGGCCTCTTGGTGGTTCCATGACCAAGACACTCCGTCTCTTAGCTCTGGGAATGTTCTTTGAGTGTCCGCCATGCCTGGAATGCTCCCCCTCCTTTTCTCTCCCAACTGCTTTCTCTGACTTCTTTTAAGTCCCAACTAAGATCCCACCTTCTGTAAGAAGCTTTCATCTTTAGTGCCTCCCCCTGTTAATAATTTCCTATTTATCTTATATCAAGCTTATTTGTAAATCTGTTTGCTTGTCATCTCCTGTGGGTCCTTTAAGGGTAGGGACTGCCTTGATTTCTTTTTGTCAACTCAGTGTTTAGCCCAGTGCCTGGCACAGAGTACGCACTTAATAAGTGTTTATTGATTGATTGAAAAGAAAGGTTAGAAACAATCCCTACCCTCTAGGAGCTTCTATCCCAGTGGGGATGCCTATGTCTAGGGACAGTTTTCTTAACCCCTCACCTTCCGTCTTAGAATCAATGCTGTGTATATTGGTTCCAAGGCAGAAGAGCAGTAAGGGCTAGGCAATGGGGGGAGGGGGGGTGTCACCAGCTAGGAATTATCTGAGGCCAACTAGGAACATATTTGGTACATACAGAATACATGGAAAGTAATCTGAGAGAGGAAAGCGGTATTGAGTGCCTACCGTATGCCAGACAGCATGGTGGATCCTGGCGATGAAAAGGCAAACTAAGATGTGTGTGACCAGCCTGCTGCCTCATTCTTCCTTGGCCCCACACTGCTGTTTCTAGGTCAGAAAACACGACACTGTAGTGTGAAACACCTGGCCTCACATCTGGGCTTTCCTGTGCTCTCATGAAACAAAACTATGCTGAGCACAAAGCTCCATACGGAAGCCAGTGAATTTTAATCATTACTTTAGACATTGCTTCATTTTCCTGGCCTGTAAATTTTTTATGGGTGTGGATCACTCATTACTTCAGAATCATAGAGATTTACAAAGATTCATTAGCCATTTTAAATCATGAACAGTGTTATTCTTTGTCTACAAAGGTGACTGAACAAATTCCCAGGATGGCAGGCAACTAGTCAAACAATCCTGGGTTGGCAGGCCCTCTAGTAGTAACCAGCTAAATAAATGGTTTGAGTTTTATTTGTTGTGGTTGTTTTCAATAAAATATCTTTCTTTCTTTCTCTGCGATATTAATTTCTTGTACATATGTTCAATTCCCAAATGTAAAAAATATATTGAGGGAGAAATTTTTTGATAAGTTAGAAAGCTACTTTCAATGCCATTTGTACTAGGCAATTTCCATGACTAAGAGTAAGTGACCAACAGAAGAGTCCTATTCCAGTGCTTTATTACGACATGGAGGTGACCCTGGGTTTTTAAAGGCTATGTCAACAAAGGGGCAGCCAGGTGGCGCAGTGGACAGAGTGCCTGGACTGGAGTCAGGAAGTCTCATCTTTCTTGAATCTTCAAATCTGTCCTCAGACACTTATTAGTTGTGTGACCCTGGGCAAGTCACTTAACCCTGCTTGCTTCAGTTTCCTCATCTATAAAATGATCTAGCATAGGAAATGGCAAACCACTCCAGTGTCTTTCAAAAAGAAAAACCCTAAATGGGATCAAAAAGAGTCAGACATGGCTAAAATGAATAACAAAAAAATGTCAACAAAGGGCAGGCTCTGTCAAGTTTGTCAATCTGGAATGGACCCAGCAGTGGACTTTTTAAAAAAGACAAACCTAGCTCTATGTGGAGAGATTCAGCACTAGAAGACAGGTCATGAGCTGATCATTTTCTTTGCCATGGGAACCCATGAAATGGACATATTTATGTAACAGCCATTATCCAATCCAACTTCTAACAAGATGGCAGCAGGTAAAATGGTGGAAAACGGGCCAAGGTTACTAAGAATCACATGGTTCTTAGCTCATCTGCAAACATTAACCTACCTCTTTGTATTTGCTCAAGGGTGTGCTGTGCTGACATATTTCTGGGAGACATTAAGTGATATCTCTCTTAACATTCCTACTCCTAAAGACATAAAAAAAGTTGCCACCAAACGGAGGAATCACAAGCCCCCCCTGAGATGAACAAATAAGGGAGTGGATGAATGTGGGCTCATGTGTCCAAAGGCGACAAAGAAATATCATTTCATGGAACTCTTGGCCATCTTGCCTTATAATGTTCACAGTAAATATAAACCAATATACTTCCTTGAAGATAATTACCATTTGGGTGCCAATAAACAGTGCAATTGCTAAAGAAACAGGAGAAATCCAATAATGGAATCAGATTTTCAATGTGACATTAGCTTGATGCGTGATGACATCAGGGCAAAGTTGGCATGGAAGAAGATGGCAAAAAAAAAAATGACCGAAAATGTAAACTGGGATTGAGAAACAGAAAAAGCCATGTGCTGATAGGCTCTCCATAAGCTTTGGAACTGGATATCATACATTTTTCCTTCAAGAAAAGAATTAGATGTAGCAAGGCTCAAGAATCTTTAGAAATCGGACGAATCAGTCACCACATCTTTATTTACATATTTAAGCACTTACTGCATCTCGTGCTCTAAAAAAATGAGTTCCCGGCTTCAAGGAGCTGACATTCCTGTCCTCCATAGGTAGTTATTAAGTTCTGTACCCAGAAATATTTGGGACATATGTGATGGAAAGAAAATAAAAACTCTACAGATTGCCTTAAGGCTCATGAAGCACTTTATGCATGTTATATTATTCAGTCCTCACAACAATCCTGAAAAGTAAATTAATGTTTCTATTTAACAGATTAGGAAACTGAGGCCAAGAGAATTTGAGTGATATGCCAAGGACACCCAAACTCAGATCTTCTTGATTCCAAATCCAATCCTCTATCTACCATCCTACTTGACTGCTTCAAGGTTCAGTGATTGCTTCCTTCGAACGTTAGTTTTCTCTTTTGAGTCTCTCAGTGCCCCTGTTCAGTGGATAGTCCAGATATTATCTCCTTCTAGCCCAACCTTCATAGCCATTGCCCAGGGAAGGAACCAGCCATCCCCACCAGCTGCCAGCATAGGGCAAGCAAGTCAGCCAAACTGAGGTAGGAAGACACCCACTCAGATGGAGAGCCAGGAGACAATATGTTCCAGGCAACAATCACAACTAATATTTACATAGCACCCTAAAATTTGTGAGTTGTTTCACAAGGATAGATAAGTTTTTGGGAGGATAGCTAGGTGGTTCAGTGGATTGAGAGCCAGGTCAAGAACAGGAGGTCCTAGGTTCAAATCTGGCCACAGACACTTCCTAACTGGATGACCCTGGGCAAGTCACTTAACCCCCATTGTCTAGCCTACCCCTTACTACCCTTCTGCTTCAGAATCAATACACAGTAAAACAGAAGGTAAAGTGTGTTTTTTTTAATCTTTTGATCTTCCCAACAATCTTGCAAGGCAGATGTTAATAATTACCCCCATTTTACAAATTATGAAACTGAGACACAGAGAGGTGAAATGACTTGCCTAGAATCACATAGCTGGTAAGTGACAGAACCTAGAGGCCAGATTTGAACTCAGGTCTTTTTGTTCAGTCCAAGATTCCACTGCCCTATCTAGCTTTATGAAAAAGGATGATCAATGATTGGTCACAGTGTGACCTCACAAAACAGTGATAAAGCAGCTAAGAAAATGAGTCTGGAGAGAACTCAGAATGAAGCCCAGCTAAGCCAGATCACCCTCAGTGCAAACGTCAATGAAACTGGAATGAGAACACAGGATGGAACAGTCCTACCGGCCTGTCAGTGGCAATATCAGTATTATTGTCTTTGGACTCCACCACATTGGTCTTGGTTTTGAGGAAATTTTACCTAAAAATCTGAGATTGGGGAAAATGCTGCTATGTAGCCAAATATGGATCTAGACTGAATCTTCACTGAAAGCAAAGTAGCTTTAAAGATAAAAAAGGAAGTAAATTTCAAGATATCTCAAAGAGGCAAAATCCAAAAGGATGGATGAGATCATCGTTGGTTCTTTTATTATCTTTAAAAAGGGACCAGGAAAGTGTTCGCTACTCCTGATCCTCATACACCTCCTTTCCCATTTCTGTCAGTTCTTAGGAGAATGGTCTATGCATGGAGCAGTGGTATCCTTGATAAAAACATGAGAAGGGATGAGGTAGACTTTTGTAGGTGATTTTCTAAACCAGAACTTCATGATCAACAACTGACTGGGGATGCAGAGAGTACAAGATCCTGCCATGTTTGTTTACCCTCTGTGGTTTGTTTTTTAAGTATTTAACTTGGTAGAAGAAAATACAGCTTTAAAGATTCTTTATGAACAAGGGGCCTCCCACACACATGTTAAAATGATATGCATCTCTGACAGACACAAATATAGAGATAACTTTGCTCAGAAAGCAACTAAGTGATGCCATCAAACAGGATAAGACAATGACTTTGATCTAAGATGTTCATTCATGAAGGATGGCCTTTGCCTTCCTAGGAGGCATTTGCTCATCCTGTTCCAGGGACTACTTGGAGCTTGAGGGTTCAGAGAAGATAATTGTGTTTCCAAAAACATAGTCAATGACCCCTGGGGAAAAGCAGCCCCTAAGGAGATAAAAACAGCAGCCAGAAGGTTCTGTGAAGTCTCAGAAGCTCCCTACTCAAGCCATAGAGCAGATCTTAAGGATTTCTTGCCCCAAAGGCCCATAACTGGACTTCAGGGCAGTCTACCTGGGCTGATGGTGTGGGTAAGGTGGGAGTTAACCCAGGCTGCCCCAGGTCTACCAACCTTCTAGCCCACAACATATGCAGAAGACTCTTTTTAAAACTCTTTACCGTCCATCTTAAAATCAGGGCAGTGGAGTGAGAGTCAGGTCTAGAGACGGGAGGTCCTAGGTTCAAACCCGGCCTCAGCCACTTCCCAGCTGTGTGACCCTGGGCAAGTCACTTGACCCCCATTGCCCACCCTTACCACTCTTCCACCTATGAGACGATACACCGAAATTAAGGGTTTAAAAAAAAAATCAATCTTGTGTATTGGTTCCAAGGCAGAAGAGTGATAAGGGCTAGGCAATGGAGGTGAAGTGACTGGCCCTGGGTCACACAGCTAGGAAGTTTCTGAGGCCAGATTTTAACCCAGCACCTCCCATCTCTAAGTGTGGCTCTCAATCCTTTAGATTTAAAGCCCAAAGAAAACTATTTTGCCAAAGATACGATTCTCCAAAGTTCATCCAAAGATGACATCTTAGAAATTCCATCAAGCTCACATTACTCCAAAGCCTCCTCAATGAAATCCATTATAACATGAAAGAGGAGCAGTTTAACCATCCACGAAGGAACAACAGTCAGGATACTAAGTACACACATTCCCAAAAGATGGAACCTGCAAGATGGTCAAAGGATAGCAAAAAGACCCATGGTGGCCGTGAACGGGCTGGAGGGAGCTCCCAGAGGTGTCTCGTTGGCAAGAAGTGATGGGAAAGATATCAGCAAGGACCAGGAGGCTCCGAGGCACAGTGGAAAGAATGCTTGCTCTGGAGCCAGAGAACCTGGATTCAAAATCCAGTTTGAACATATACTGCCTAGAAATCCTTGGCCAAAGCATTTAACTTCTAGTCCTCGTAGAGCCACAGAATCTGAGCGCTGGAAAGATCCTCAGTCACCATCTAGTCTAACCCATACATGAATGGACTCCCCATTGTACTAACTCAACAAATGGTCCTCCTGCCTTTGTTCAAAGACCTCCAAGAAGTTAGCCATCCCCTTTGGAAGTAGCCCATTCTATTTTTGGTCAGCTCTAATAGTTAGAAGGTTTTTTTCCTGACAATAAGCCTGAATTTGCCTCTTTGTAACTTCTACCCAGGATAGTAGGTGGCACAGTGGATAGAGCACTGGTCTTGGAATCGGGAAAACTTCAAATCTAGCTTCAGACATTTACCAGCTGGGTGACCCAGAACAAGTCGCTTAACCCTGTTTGCCTCAGTTTTCTCATCTGTAAAGTGATCCAGAAAAGGAAATGGCAAACCATTCCTCTATCTTCATCAAGAAAACCCCAAATGGGATTCCGGGTTAAGATGGCAGCAGAGTAAAAAGTAGCTGCTTAATCTCTCCTAACCCACACATATAGGACTCCTCAAGAGGACATAAAAACAGGGGGCAGCTGGGTAGCTCGGTGGAATGAGAGTCAGGCCTAGAGACGGGAGGTCCTAGGTTCAAATCTGGCCTCAGACACTTCCCAGCTGTGTGACCCTGAGCAAGTCACTTGACTCCCATTGCCTAGCCCTTACCACTCTTCTGCCTTGGAGCCAATACACAGTATTGACTCCAAGACAGAAGATAAGGGTTAAAAAAAAGAGGACATAAAAACAAATCCAGACGAACAAAGGGACCCCACAACAGGGCGCAGCATTGAAGGCACATGGAATCGGGGCATTTCGTGGGTGAAACAGCTCTCACTAAAAAGCAAGCTGGGCACACCTCCTCCCCACACCACCTACAGTGCCAAAGCCAGCGCACAAGAGTTAGAGCAAGTTTGGGGCATTCATTAAGTTCTTGGCAGCTCACCAGGGTCTGCTTCTGTGAGCAGCAACACTTAAGACCCTAAGAGGCTAAAGAACCAGACTTTGAACACAGACCTTGAGCTCAGGCACAGACGCAGGCGTGGACGAAGAAAACCCCAAATGAGGTCACAAAGGGTTGGACATAACTGAAAAACAACTTCTATCCATCACTCCGAGTTTGGCCCTTTAGGACAAAACAACAAATCTAATCCCTCTTCTACAATATAGACCTTCAATTGCCTCAAAACAACTGTCATGTCTCTCCTGAGTCTTCTCCAACATACTCAGTTCCTTCAACTTCTCCTCTTACATGGACTCAAGGTCCTTCACTGTTCTAGTCACCCTTCTCTAATTGTTTTGTTTTTAAACCCTTACCTTCTGTCTTAGAATCAATGCAGTGTATTGGTTCCAAGGCAAAAGAGCAGTAAGGGTAGGCAACAGAGGCAAAGTGACTTTCCCAGGGTCACACAGCTAGGAAGAGTCTGAGGCCAGATTTGAACCCAGGACCTCCCATCTCTAGGCCTTGCTCTCCATCCATTGAGCCAACTAGCTGCCCCCTGCCTCCTCTTATTCTTAAGGATATCACCTCAGTTTCCTTATCTTTAAATATCAGAAGATTAGGGCAGATAATCTCTTGTTCCTTTTAACTCTAGATTTATGATTGTATATGATTAGAAAGGTTGATCCTATGAAATGAAAAACAATAGATGGGCAGCCTGAGAAACAGACTAGATACTGAGTGAAAAGAGCAAAACCTCCATTACCTTGGGTAAAATCTCTTTGGAGGACTGACCACGTAAATGAGAATTACACAGGATAAAATAGTGTCGTAAAGACATATAGAGAAAGTCACAGATCTCTTTAAATGAAAAATAACATCTTCATTTGGCTTCAGGGAAGTGCAAACACTATTCACAGCAACATTTCTCTGCTGTTATGGCTGCAGGATTTATCACCCTTGGACTTTCCAGTTCCTAGTCAAGTCCATGACCTACTTCCTGCATACCTTCCAAAACAGATGACCCTGGGTTCTAGTTGGTGAATATTCACTTAAACTTTTTGGGTCTCAGGCCCATCGTTCACTTCCCAACCATCTCCATTCCACGTTGCCTTTGTTCCAACCTGAACCCTATCCTCTCTCCAAATCTGTTACTGAGGATAGTAACCAAATCAGCACTGTCATTTCTGACAGGGACAAGTCAGTCAACCTCTGAATTACTCCACTTACCATTTGCTCTGACCTTCCTGTGAAAAACGGTCATCTCAGGCCACTGGAGTCACCATAGGTATACTCTTCCCCTATTAAAATGTGAAGTCCTTCCATTCTGAGGGACTTATGAGAAAGAACACTATCCACATCCAGAGAAAGAACCGTGGGAGCGGAAACACAGAAGAAAAACAACTGCTTGATCACATGGTTTGATGGGGACATGATTGGGGATGCAGACTCTAAACAATCACCCCAGTGCAAATATCAATAATATGGAAATAGGTCTTCATCAATGACACATGTAAAACCCAGTGGAACTACTCACTGGCTATGGGGTGGGGAGGGAGTATGAATCATGTAACCATGGAAAAATATTCCTAATTAATTAGTTAATTAAATGAATTTTTGAAAGTATAAAAAAAATGTGAAGTCTTTGAGGGCAGAAACTGTCTTCCCTTGTTGTACTTGGAATCTTAGCACTTACCATGATGCCTACCACATAGTAAGAGCTTGATAAAATACTTATTCATTCATCCATTCTCCCCCAAGATAAGCTTTATTTCTATACATAAATAACAGTATAAGCAAGTTTAAGTGAGTTCCTCCTCAAACAAAAACATTTCCAAATTGGAATCTTCAGACCTCTGATTCATATATCTTATTAGTGGAGGAAATTAGAGTTCTCATAAACTCCATTATTTCATATATCATGGCATTTAGAGCCAAGAGACCTTTGTGCCCGCTGAGTCTAGCAAACTCATTTTAATTAGAAGAAATCAGACTATGAAAGACAGTAGAACATGGTAGTTAGAGAATACCCAGAATCATAACCAGGATACGTATATATATATTTTAATATCTATGGGGAGGGAGAGGAGAGGAGAGGAGAGGAGGGGTACGGGAGAAGAGAGAGAGAGAGAGAGAGAGAGAGAGAGAGAGAGAGAGAGAGAGAATAGGTTTAAACTGTGCTGAGACTTTTGGAACACAGTGTGCCTTTGATCCTTCATCATCCCTAGTTATGTGTGTTCTCTCCTTCCCCACATATTCTTTGAGAACTTTATCAGGATTTTCCTCTTTTGCTTCCATCACTCTCTGCCCATTAGAATATAAGCTCCCTGTGTGCAGGCACTTCTTTTGCTTTTTTTTTGTGTTCCCAGAATATAGCTCAGTGCTGGCACTCAGTAAGCCCTTAATCAGAGCATGTTGACTGATTGACTTGGTAGACTGAGGGAACTGGCACTGGAGGAAATGAGATAACCTATAAAACACCTCGCAAACCATAAGCACTTTATAAATGCTAACCACTATCGTTGTTGTTGTTGTTCACTGAACTGTATAGATGTCAAATGCTCTCTTCTCCCCAAACTCCATAAGGCAAAGCACAGTGTCGTTCTCAATCATTCTCTCATCTGCTCCAGTCATAGGCACTGAAAGTGATCTCTCCCTCCTCTGATTTCTCCTAACATTTTGCCTTGACCTTTTCTTTGAACTCATCATATTCTCCCATTAATTACGTGCGTGTTTTCCCACCCCCATTATTACTCAACAAGCATTTATTGAATACCTACTAAGAATGAGGCACTGTTAGACACCAACACTGACAGTACAATGACAATGGGCAGATGCTGCTACACTGGGCACAGTACCATGCCTGGAGTAAGGAATACTCAAGTTCAAATACAGCTTCACATACCTTATTAGCCAAGTGACTCTGGACAAGAATGTTTTGCCTCAGTTTCCTCATGTAGAATAAACCAGAAAAAGGAAATGGCAAACCACTCCAGTATCTTTGCCAAGAAAAACCTGAAGAGTCAGATACAACCAATCAACTAAACAATAACAATCCTAGCTCTTTCATAATTTTTTTTCTTTTTATGACCCCATCTTCCTCTTCCTCTTTTGGATGAAGCTACATCTGTAAAATAGAAATAATTATAGCACTGACCTCCTGCATTGTTGTGAGGATTGAGATAATTATATAAAGTGCTTAGCATAGTACCTGGCACATAGTAAGTGCCATAAACATTAGCCATTAAATGAAAGAGTCTCTGCCCTCAAGGAGCTTATTATATTCTATCATATTGTAAGTGTGTATATTAAAAGCAAGGCCAAACATGGTAAACAAGGTGGTGGACCAGTCATTTTCTCTCATCCTCTCCATCTCCCCAACCTCTCCAACAACAGAAATCATGTGCTAAAGATAAAGAAACTTCATTTTTCTCCATGATTTAGGATATCCATAATCCAAAAGAAGGTAAACCAAAAAACCACTAAGAAAACCATAACCTGACTTCTACCTGGAGCTCACTCAGCATCCCAACATTGCCAACTGGAGGCTGCACTAGCTGAGCTGCCCCACAGTGCCTTGTAACAAAACCCAACTATACCCCCCATTGTCCCCTCCCTCTTTCCAGTGTCATGGAGATCTGACTGGGCCACATAGACAGCACTGAGGTCAGTAATGCTTTTTGCTGCCAATGAGCCAAAAGCACAGGGAGTGGATCAGGATATTCAGACAGGACATCATGTTGGTGGGGGTGGTCCAGCGGCATTTCACTAAGGACTGTACTCCACTATGGTTTTAAAGCTCAGCACCCACCATAAGAGAGGAGGAAGTCAGAAAAAGTCTGAAATTATCAATAATTTCAGGAAGAAAATTCAAAAACTTCAAAGTAAGCAAACGAATCAATAGTGTAAACAACAGAAATAAATAAATGGCCGCTAGACCTAGTAAGCAAGTTCTGTCATGTAGGAATAAATATCGCCAAAAAAAAGAAAATGACCCAAGATTTGATGGAGAGATCGCTGCAGAACTTGAGAAGGACTTGGAACCACAACACCGTATTCCTCGGAGGTTTCAAAGAGAAATGAAAATTATGAAAGAAGAATCTATGTCCTTCAAAGCAAAACTATTGAGCAGAATAGAAAAACTGGAATCTGCGATGGCAAGCCTCACTAAAGAAATGGAAGAGACAGGACTAGATTGGGAATGCAACACAAAATTAAAAGACGAGTCAGAGGAACAAAGCAAAAACCAAAAGCATTGAAAGGAAATATACTCATTATGCAAGCAAAACATACACATCTCCAAGACAGGACACATGGAGACAACTTAAGGATCACAGGTCTCCCAGAAGAAACACAGCAGGACAAAAATCTTTAATACCGTGATGAAGGAAATAATAGAAGAAGCATTCCCCCAAACTTCTGATCACAGAAAACAAAATGCCAGTTGGAAGAACTCATTGATCATCTCCAGAAAAAAGAGCAGGATGAACATCTGGGGATATTCAGATCCCCTTTTAAATGCCTTGTATGTAAGATGCTTACCATTGTTGGGTCAAATTAAATCTTTACCTAGGAGCTCCTATTTTCATTTCTTGGCTGGGAACGGTGACTCTTTGAGAGACACAGTGAGTGGTATTTGCTTCTTAGTGAATTATTATTTTTTAAACTGAAATATGTTATAAGTAGAGCATCAGCCCTTTGTGTTAAAGATTAAAAATTCTACACAATCAGTGTTTTCATTACACTCTGAAAATCAATGCTTCAAAGGATCTGCTGATTTTATAGGATTTCTATGTACTTTTTGGCTTGAAAGTCAAAAGAAAACCATAATAACAAACCTCTAAATAAGGCTTTAAATTCTACAAAGTATTTTATGTAAATTATTTTGATATGTATTTTTAAGCTACATTTAAAATGCTTTTACATACATTGTGAGGAAAGGAAAGAAATAGTAATTTATGTAGCACCTACTATGTGCCAGACTACACTAAATGCTTTACATCTAATTCTCACCACAGCCCTGGAGGAGGGGTAGGTGCTGTTATTTTCCCCATTTTATAGTTGAGGAAATTGAGGCAAAGAGGGCGAAGTGACTCACCCTGGATCACAGAACTAGTAAATGTCAAAAGACCAGATTTGAACTTAAGACTCCCTGATTTCAAGTGTAATATTTTTATCTATGCTACCCAGCTACTCTCATTTATCAGTTGGAGTTGAGAAACATTTACTAAGCAGACAGTACTGTGAAGGAATGGCTTGAACCTTGGTCTCCCTCACTCCAAAGCCAGCTTTCTATTTAATACTCTATCTAGATAGAGAGATAAATAGATAGATACATAGATATAGATACATAGATATAGAGATAGATACATAGATGTAGATATATATAAGGCTATAGGTTGTAGGGTAACTAGGTGGTACAATGGATAGAGCACTGAGCCCAGAGTCAGGAAGACCTGAGTTCAAATCTGACCTCAGATACTAACTGTGTGACCCTGGGCAAGTCACTTAACCAAGTGTGCCTCAGTTGCCTCATCTGTGAAATTAACTGGAGAAGGATGTGGCGAACTATTCCAGTATCTTTGCCAAGAAATCCCCAAATGGAGTCACAAAGAGTTAGACATTACTGAAATAACTGAACTTTGCAGGGCAGACTCCAGTCTTCACTGGTAAGGAGATTTTTTTCCTCGGGGACTCCTTGTGTCAGTAAAATTATTGCTGCAGGGGAAAAAATCTCCCTGGCATTGTGCTAGATGGGCACTGGTGTTATTGTTACCTCCATGGTACAAGTAGGGAAAGTGAGGTTTTGATTTTGATGTGGTAGTCTGGAGTTCTGATTGGTTGGAAAACACTGATGGTTTCTTATTCTGCCATCTTAGCAACCACAAGTGTGAGACTTTGAGAGATTAGCTTGCCTGTGGACTCAGGATTTAGACACCAACCTTTCCTTGAGAAGGATCCCTGCCATAACCTGCTAGGCAAGCATGTCCATCCAGCCTCTGTAGGAAGACTTCCATTGATGGGGTTAGTAAGGATAAAGAGGAGTATTTGAACCCAGGTTTTCTTGGCTGTAAGCCTGACACTCTAGAGAACCCCTGCCACCTTCCAGGAAATTGTCTTTTCTTCATTTTGTTCATGGATTTTGGCCATCCTTTTTAAACCCTAAAGTTTCATTGGAATAAAACGGAGGGAGAAAAGGAGTGGGGAGGGAAGGTAGTAAGTATTAAGCACTGACTATGTGCCTGTTATTGTGTTAAGCATGAAGGATTCAAATATAAACCAGATGGAACAAAGAACTTCTATTCTGTTGGGGGGAAAGGGGCGCTGGAGGGAGAGGAAAGAGTGCCCACAGGGCACCACACAGGAACTGCTGGTGAAGTTGTGAAAAAAATCCAAAGAGCGAGTTAACCAAGAATGGTATAAACATGGCGGGCCCCCTCATGAATTGATGGTCAAAGCTAAGACCCACTAATCTTGACCATGAACTTCAGGGTAGAGTATCTCCAGGGTGAGAGAGCTAGGAAAAAGCAGAGAGAGGGAGGCACCGAATGCTCCTTTATTTCATGCATTAGAATATTTTACGGTTTCCATGAACAAATTAAATGTTAAGTATCTCAACCAAAAGAATTGGTTCTTATTAACTCAGCTTTCCAGAAAAATAGAAACAATATCTCAAAGTACCTGGTTAACTAGTAATAAATAGAACCCTTCAACTTTCTGAACAACCAGATAACCTTAGGTGAACCTAGCAAGCCTGTCATGTATAACCTGAAATGTCTGCATGCACTGGTAACCTCCTCCCCAGAGACCTGGGAAAAGGCAAATGCAAGATTTCCAGAATCACCACAGTGAACTTTTCAAATAATTTTCCATGTATGAAATGGGAAAAAATATAGCTGCCTGACATTCCAGAGATTTCAGATTTTAGGGGGGGAATATCCTCTCACCAAAATTACAGACTCAATGTTTCTCAGAGCAAATAATGGTCCAGAATATTATCTCAAAGTATTTCCATTTAGTTTGAGCACCCTTGCATATTTTTAACTGCCAGAACAAGTATAATTAACTGACAGGTAGCAGCTAAGAAGAATGACGAGATAGCTAGGTGGTACAGGAGATAGAGTGTTGGACCTTAAGTCAGGAAGATGAGTCTGAGTTCAAATCTGACCTCAAATACTTGCTAGCTGTGTAATCTTAGGTAAGTTATTTAACTTTGTATTACTCTCTAATTTTGTTTTGAAAAATCTGTCAGATCTTAGATCTGGTTATTGTTGAGATGTTGTTTACCTCAGTTTCTTCATCTATAAAATGAGTTGAAGAAGAAAATGGCAGACCATTCCAGTATCTTGCCAAGAAAACCCTAAATGTAGTCACAAAGAGTCAGATCCAACTGAAAAATGACTCAACCACAAAAATAGGGTTTAGTGAAAAGAGCGATGATCTTGGAAGAAGAAATTCTCCATTTAAACTCCAATTCTACCATTTACTTCCTGTGTGACCTTGGGTAAATTCCTTAGCTCTATGACCTTAGTTTCCTCATTTACAATTGAAGGAATTTGATTAGATAACAACCTCTAAGGTCCCTTCATGCTTTATATCTATGATCCTAATTGAATTGAATTAAAATCAAATGTAATACTTGGAAAAACATCTGCTATTAGTTGAGCAATATACTGGCTAAAATATTAAATTAATTGCCTCCCTTCTTCTGGACACTACTTAGTCGAACAGCAAAAAGAAAAAAAAAACATTTTAAACTTAATGTCTACGAAGACCAAAGCCACCTCTTTAATCTTGTTTTTTATTATTTTACTAATTTTTTTTCAACTAGTAAGCATTTACTTTTTCTCTCTCCTAACCATCCCCACTACCCACTGAGAAGAAAAAAAGAAAAACAAAGCCTTTGTAAGAAATCAGCATAGTCAAGCAAAACAAATGTCTGCATTGGCCACATCCAAAAATGTATGTCTCCTGCTACCTCTTGGGATCATCACCTCTAAAGTGGTGGGGAGCATCATCCTTCATCAGTCCTCTAGAAATGTGGTTCTTCATCCCACTGACCAAAGTTCTTAGTGCCCTTTGTTTAAAAGAACAAACAGGTCACCTCTGAATGAAGACGTTTACTTGAACACTCTTCCATTTCATCCTGGATCCATATACTCCATTTCCCCCAAGAGACTTTTTCTATTTTTTCCCAGTCACATAAGAGTTTGAGAAGATCTGATTACTTCATGAAGTCCACACTTAGGTATGGAGAACAGATGAGATGATGGCTACAAGTCTTGATCAAATGGTAAAATACATATTCAGTATCCTTCTTCACTCCCCCCTTTTCCCTTAGAAGAATGAATGAGGAAGCCAATTGATCATCTTTACATTGAAATCTGTCCTCGCCTTTTGAACCGGTACAACTGAAGTGGACCACATCAGTTCCATGAATGATTTAATGATATACTTCTTAAGCTACCATTTTCTAGCCAGAACTATTTTCTCTGAGGGAAAGTCATGGTTAGGAAAACAAGCAGTTTCCATGCTGTCTTGTTGAAGTAGTATTAGTTGTCTTCCCAGTAGGACAACCCAAAAAGTTCCTTCCTACTCATTGTCTCCTCTGTATTAAGAGCTCTGATTCAGCCAAGCTCATCAGATTCTACTTACTTTGACAGAAAATGAAATCTTTTCAGGAAGCAGAGTCGAAACAAAAAGAAGTATCTGATTAGCCCTCACTTAACCAGACAATTTAATTAACCATCATATTCTATCATCTTATTATTCTGCTTAAGACACCCCTACCAAGAATTCTCCATGAACATAGTAGCCCTCTTTCTGCAAACCTCTCTGAGATATACAGACAACTATTAAAGGCAGGTGTGTGTTTAGGCTTATCGATCCATCCATTCATCAGATAGTTATTGAGTGTTTCCTATGTGTAGGGCACATCAGCCTTCATTTAAATCTTTCTCTCTTCACCGACATCTAGCAGACATCTTGACTCTGAACAGAACACTTGGGAGGAGAATGGGAAATTCAATTTCCCAAACATTTATTGAGTGCCAGGTGTTACACTGAGAATACAAAAACAAAAATGAAAAATTGCCAGCCCTCAAGGAACTTGATAAATAAATGCTTGTCAGTTGGTTGTACTTGTATCCCCAGTGCCTAACCCAGTACTTGTACAGACTAGACACTTAACACTTGTTGATTGACTGAGCGGTTGAATGAGTCTATTAGTGAGACTTAACAAGTACGCAAATTGACTCAGGGGAGCTGGGTTCATATCCTACCTGCATGTCCTTGGGTGAATCACTTAGCTCCTTAAGCCTCAGTTTCCTCATCTCAAAAATAAGGGGGTTGAACTAACTAGACCTAGGATTTAATGAAGAATTAAATTAGAATTTAATTCTAATTTTTAAATTAGAATTTTTAAATACAGAATTAGACAAAGTAATTTGAAGAGAAAGCAACCAATAGTAACCAAGGAGACATCAGGAAAAGTAGAAGATGGTACCCAAAGTGGGATTGGAAGGAAGTTTGATATTCTATTGTTTACATAGCTCTCCAGGACATGATCTGTCAGAAAGGAAGAATCTTGCTCAGCAACTTATAATTATCCTTTCTGTTCATTTCACTGTTAGGACATATGATATCGCAATAGTATATTAATAGATAGCACATATGCATCTATTCTATTGGCGTTGAACTATTATAATTACTGAATGTGTTATATTATGTTAGTATCATTTCTCATATTATTAAATCATCATAACATGGGTAAAAGCTCAGCCAAGCAGCTGGTCAGAATGGAATCTCTTTTCAGCCCCAATTTGTGTTCCATTCAGGGGTTCCCACATTGGTTAGTGATTAGTAAATAAAATACCAACCAATAGTCACAACAACTAAAAGTTCAGCACAATTTTAGGCAAAGCATTTAGGAGCTTCTTATGGCATGTGTTTGAAGCATCAGCTCCAGGGTTTTAGAGAAAGGGAACATCAAGTTCAGACAATTCAGCCTAAAGAATGAACAGTGCTGAGACAAGATTGCTCTTATGGTTGGTTACATTTATTTACTATCATGTGCAATTAATAGCCAGGCTAACAGAGCTGGCTCCATCTGCAGCCTTAAGAGGATCAGAGCAGCAGACTCAAAGCCAGAGGAAGGCCAAATTCCCAAAAAGAAGTCTCATCTTAGAACCAAATCTTATTTTTTTAGTGTTGAATTTTAGAGCTTTGGGCATATTGGTTTGGCTGGGATCTAAATTCTCTAGCCTTAAAAAAGGTTCCAAAATCACCCCCACTCTACTCCTACCCTCTTTTCTTATAATTAGAATCAAGTGGTAGACTTTTACCCAAAATTGAAAGCTAAAATTTGGAGAAATTTTTTCTATTGAGAACCATGAAAATGAGTCTTCATTTAAGTAGTGCAATGGAGAGTTCTGGATTTGGAGTCAAAAGACCCCAATCGAATGCTGTCTTTGCTATTTACTACCTTGGTGACCCTGGAGAAGTCATTAACCTCTCTTAAGGTCTGTTTCTTCTTTGGTAAAATGTGGTCATTGGATTGAATGGCCTTTGAGATCTTTTCCAGATCTAGCTGTGTGTGTTTTTGTGAACCTCTTTGACTTGACTCCCCAGAACAAATGGCATAAGGACCAGGAAACTGCCTTAAAGATGCTGTGTTAGAGCAACATCATCCCTCTGTAGCAGACATAGAACTCATAAATAAATAAGCCCAACCATTCATTCCTCTAGGTAGGACATTCAAATCAAGTCAGGCCAATAAACATGTATTAAATACAGGCTATGTGCCACACGTGCCCCAATGGCTTAGAGTGGGAAGAGATGAGGCAGGAAGGTCAACCAGCATTGGTCTACCTGGGAAGTAAGGAGGGTCTGTACCAGGTTGATGGTGATGGTGGTGGTGGAGGGGAGAAAGGAGGCTAGAAGAGAGATATCTGAAGGTAGAAATGGAAATACTCGATAGCCGATTGCCCCGAGGGGTGAGAGAATGAGGAGGTGAGGATGACATGGAGAATGTCAGCTTGGTTGACTTCTTTCCAGTTTCAGGAGGAGGGGCAAGAGAGCCATGATTGAACCTGTGCTTGAGGTAAACCCTACTTTTGTAGCTGTGTGGATGAATTGGAATGGGGAGAGGCTGGTGGCCATTTAAGAAATGCTTAGGGAATGGAATTGTAATGAAGCAAATTTGGTACAATATTTTAGAGAGTTGTTTATGGAGGATTTTTAACAGGCAGAAGAAAAATCCTTCCTTTGCATACCTTATCTGTTAGGATTTTTAATTCAGTTGAATGAAAAGAATATTATTGTTCTGGAAATGTGCCCAACACAGCATAAAAACATCCTGGATGCTGAACATGGATCAGCAATCTCGTTTTATTGTTTGGAAAGCAGTTGTGATGCCAGTATAGAGAAACGGGGGCAGAGAATGGGAAATCATGAAGGGACAGGTGTTAGAAAGAGAGTGCATATTATTTCAGACTACAGAACTTGGGAGGAATGTGGAAATGTAGCGGAGAGTTATAAAAAACCTTTGTGCATTGCAGAAGCGCAGAAGGAAGTGTGGGATGATGGGAAGACTCTTCAGTTTGGAGTCAAAGGTTGTTGTTTACTCATTTCAATCATGTCTGACTTCATAACCCTATCTGGGGTTTTCTTGGAAAAGATTTTGGAATGGTTTGCCATTTCCTTCTCCAGCTCATTTTACAGATGAGGAAACTGAGACAAATGGGGTTAAGTGACTTTTTGCCATTTCCTTCTCCAGCTCATTATACAGATGAGGAAACTGAGACAAATGGGGTGAAGTGACTTTTTGCCATTTCCTTCTCCAGCTCATTATACAGATGAGGAAACTGAGGGAAACAGATTAGGTCACACAGCTAGTAAATGTCTGGGATAGATTTGAACTCGGGTCCTCTGACTCCAGGACTGGCATTCTCTCCACTGTGTCGCCAAACTGCCCTAGCATCAGAGAACCTGTATTCAAATGCTCCGCTTTGCCATTTACTACTGATGCATCCTAGGGCAATTCACAGGACTTCTTTGGCCTTATTTTCCTCATCTATAAAATGAAGGGATTGAACTTGAACTCTAAGGCTCATCCCTTCTCTCCGTGATTCTCCATATATGTGGAACATAATAATATATAATGTAAATAAAATTCTCTGCTTCTGTGTAAATCTGTGTCCCAGAGCTGATCTCCATCAGAATCCTTTCCGAAGGCTGTGAGAAAGTCTCATTCATTCACTTCCCCCAGGAGTGAGGGAGGCTTAGAGGGAGCACCAGGGTCAAGGAGGGGAGGTTTGGCTTCACAAGAAACCTCTTAGGTTTGAGTCAGTCTGGCCAAACGGAGCCCCCTGGTTGAGGATGGGTCTGAGACTTTCCAAAGGAAATGCTTCCCCAGGTGGCAGGCAGCAGAAGGGAGAGAGGCTGAGAGGGAAGGACCACATTGACAGGAGGGGCCCCGCACACATCCCAGCACACACTCCCGGCTTTCCTTCTGTTCCCCCATCAGCCATGCCCACAGCCAGCCTTCCACACAATCCAAGATCCACCTGGCGGTTCTCCTTATGGCGGCATCCCCTTTTGTCTAAGCCTTCCCTGCCAATGTCAAAATGGCCAGAAGACAAAAGGCAGCCTTGGTTTCTTGGCTAAGGCACTGGGCATGGAGGCAGGAGAGCCCAGGTTCAAATCCCCCCTCAGACTGGGTTGTATTATCCTGGGCACCGAACCTCTCCCTGGCTGGTTCCTCGTGTACAAGACGAGGGGGGCTGGACTCGATGGTTCTCGAACCCTTTCTGATTTGCGTCTCAGACCATCTGATGAAGACTAACTGACTAACACCTACAATGATCAGTTTATGCCTCAGTAAGAATTAATGGGCTGCCCGCTGGGAATAAGTGTGATCCTGGGGAGAAGAGGCAGGAGGGCATGCCGGGGAGTGGGAGGGATGGAGAACTAGTCAAGGGGGAGGAGGACTCGCTTCCCAGTTCTGCCTGGGGCCACATCTGGCACTGCCTCTCCTCCTCATGGCCTTCTCTGGGCTGCCTCTGCTGAACACATCAGCGGAGGGCCGGAGCAGCCTGACCAATGAAGATGCTCACGGCACGTTGCTTGGGACGGGGCCACGGCTAGGACGGTGCCGTGGCTGTCAGCCCTGCTTCAGAACCCGGCAGAGAAGCTGGAACTCTCTCCTTCTCCAGCTGAACTGAGCGTCTGTATGAACCGGGCAGGCTCTGTTTCCATTCAAGATGAAACAAGAGGAAATGAGATGAAATGGGAGCGGGAAGAACTTAGATGAAATAGAAGGAACTCTTTTACCTGGCGCTAATGGTTTCTAAACATTGGCCTGGGGCAGCGCCAAGAAAGCGAGAATTTCCCTCTTTGAAGTGCCTTAAAAGAAGATAAATAAACATCTCGAGAGGGTTTTAGGTACAGTCTTGAGTCTAGTCTGGGAAGGGGTTAGAAAAGCATAAAGTCTCTGCCAGAAGGGACATCCGAGATCCCCTATTTGAGGGGTTCCCAAACTTTGTTCAATCATTTCAGTCATGTCCAATTCTTTGTGACCCCATTTGAGGTTTTCTTGGCAAAATTCTGGAGGGGGTTGTGATTTCCCTCTCCCACTTATTTACAGATGGGTAAACTGAGGCAGGCAGGGTGAAGTGACTTGGCTGAGGTCATATAGCTAGTAAGTGTCTGAGACCGAATCTGAACTCGAGTCTTCCTGACTCCAAGCCTGGAGCTTTGTGCACTATGGCACCACCTACCTGATTTCTAGAATCAGGACTCTTTATTAATTTCAAAAAAGATTTTTCTCTGACCCACAAAACAAGAGCAGCAGATAGAGAACATACACAACAACAAAAGCTACTGTGAATCCAGCAACTTTTTTATTCATTTGTCATTTATTAATTGCTAATTATAATAGCAGCTGTTTATTGTATTTCTTTGAAAAGTAATAGATGTAGGTAAGAGACAAGATGACACAGAAGATACAGAGCTAACTTGGAATCCACTTCTGACATACTCTGGCCGTATGACCCTGTGTAAGTCACTTCACCCCTGGATCCCACTCTCTTAGATGAAGATGTAAAAACAGCATTAATCTGCCCTGATAGATCTAACCAGAAACCCCCTTCATCAATGAAATCACAGGGCCAGTCTAATTATTATTGGATAACAATAGCTGATAAATAATGATCAATAAATTTTAAGATACTAATAAATAGCTGATCAATAATGATAAACAGATAAATAGCAAATAGCTAATAAGGACCAATGGATAAAGAAATGGCTGATAAATAATGATCAGTAAATGATAAATAGATAAATAACTTATCAATAATGACCAACAAATAATGACATAGATAAATGATAATAATAAATAACTGATAGTGATAAATCAATAAATCATAAATAGCTGCTATATAATGGTAAGTAAACAAATAATGATAGATAAATAGATAATAAAGATTATTTTATGCAGGTTATCTCATTTTATCCTCACAGCAGCCCTCAGAAATAAATACTAATGGTATTATTATCACAGTTTTACAGATGAGGAAACTGAGGTTTAATTAGGCGAGGTGACTTGGCTTGGAATCACACAATTAATAAGTGTCAGAGTCAGAATTCCAGCCCAGATCTCACCTGACTTGAAGTCTAACACTTCACCACAGTGTGCTACCTCTTAATAAGCTCATCACTGAAATAGAAAATCAACTGGAGAGATGAGATGATCATTGAAAAGAACAAAAAAGAAAGACAAAAAGAAAATGGGAGGAAGGAAGGAAGAGAAAAAAGGAGGAAGGGAGGGAGGGAGGAAGGAAATAAAGGAAGGGAGAGAGGAAGGAAGTTTTTACAATATGACTAGAAATTATACTGGTAATGATGCCTGTAAGAAAATCAGTTTGCCCAGGGAGCTCCCTAATGAGATTTTTTTCTGAAGAACTTATGCAAAAGATGGAAGAAAGATCATAATGCAAACCCAAAGGGACTTTAGAGGTCACATAATAAGGGATTAATGAGCCAGCAGGGGCACATGTAACCAGTCCAACTCCCTCATTTTACAGATAAGAAAATTGAGGCACAGAGTGAATTGACTTGCACAGAATTACATAATTAGGAAGTGTCTGAAGTGAGATTTGAACCCAAGTGTTTCTGACTCCCAAGTATATTGACTTTTCAAAATGAGACTATTTCCAACTTAACCAGCTGTAAAAAAAATCACAGGACCTCAAAGTTGGGAGGAATCTCAGAGGCCGTCTAGTCCAAAAAGTACCTAAATTTCACTTCCCTCTCAAACCTCCCTGGCTGTTGGCAATCTGGTTTCCACTTGTCAACACCTCCTCAAGGGAATGAGAACTGTGACCTCTGAAGGTTTCCTTTCACAGAATCTTGAAAAGGGAAGGCACTTTGGTGATGAAAGGTCTTCATGAGTCCCCTTTATATCCTACCCAGCAAATAGCCATCCAGCCACTGCTGGAAGACCCCCCAACGAAGGAGAGCCCCCCTCCCTGCCAATGCAGCCCGTTGCACCTTGGGACAACGTTAACTTGGAGAACTTTGCCAGTGTTCTTAGCATCTCCCAATGCCTTCGTTGGATACCTTTGTATTCCCTCCATCTGCCAGTGGCATCCAATATGTACCATGCTTGTTTGTCAAGCTCTTTAAAGTGTAGCTAAAGGAAGAGAAGAGACTCCTTTGCCTTCCTTTCTTGACATTTTCCCCTGTGCCCTGCCCACCACAAGGATTCAGGGATGATGATGATGTGGCCCACTAACAAAAGAACCCAATTTACATGTAGGAAGTACTCTGGAAGAATCTGACTCCGTGATCAGACCATGTTAGAACACTAACTGGGAAGCTAAAAGCCCTACGTTCACATCTTTTTGATCTGAATTCTCTTGTTCTCTTGTTCCAGTTGTGTCTGACTCTTTCAGTTCCCATTTGGGGTTTTCTTGGCAAAGATACCAGAGTGGCTCACTTTTTCCTTCTCTAGCTCATTTGACAAATGAGGAACCTGAAGCAAACGGGGCTAGGTGACTCGCCCAGGGTCACACAGCTAGTAAGTGTCTGAGGCCAGATTTCAACTTAGGTCTTCCCGACTCCACGCTGCAGGTTCAAATCTTAACTGTGTCATTTACTACTTATGGGATCTTGGGCGAAACACTTCGCTTTAACCAGTCTGGGTTTCACCATCTGCACAGTAAGGGCTTCGTAGTAGATTACCTTTCAATTCTGTATCCATGATCTTGGGGTCATCGTGGAATCTCCACATTGGATGGACCCACAGAAGCCATCTTAAGAGAAATAATACCTTCTCCTCTCTAGTGGATGATCATCCACCCATCGTTTGAAGAACTCTAGCCAGGCAATAACTATTACCTCCTAAGGCAGCCCTGATGAGTCAAAGCTGGACAAGTACAAAACCAATGATAGACCATTTCACAAGCATAAAACACAAAGGTGAAATTTATTTGTTCCCAGTCCAAAAGACAGTCGGGAATCAAAGTAGACACTGACTTTCACTGACTCCCTAAACCAAAAGGTGCCTTTTCCTCATTCAAAATTAGTTTCCTCCTAAGATAAAGGTCTCAGCTACCCCTACTGGCTGCCTCTTCCACGAAAAGGCAACACAGCAGAGTAAAAAAAAAAAAACTCTAGAGTTAAATCTGGAAGACTAAAGTTCAAATCCCTTCTCAGATACTTATTCACTGTATGATCATGGATTCAGCCCTTCTTTATATCTAATATCGTTCATTCAATGATTCTCCCATTCACTGAGCATGTACTTCATTTCTGGTTTTCTCTCCTACCATGAGGGTTGTTGTGAATATTTTGCTATATTTGGGAAAGTTGTGCTGGTAGATGTTTGACAACTGATTTCTAGGAGGAAAATGTATGCACAACACAGTTTTAAGTTCAATCTGCATTATTTATATTTTCTCTATCCCTCTCTCAATTCTCGACAATCAATGCCACAACAAATCAAGCCCCAATTTGTAGTGTTTGCCAGTTTCCAAGGTATAAATGCTCGCACTGAAATTTTAACAATCAGCTCCCCTTCAATCAAGCTCCAGCATACCTATATATATATATATATATATATATGTATATATATATATATACACATATATATACACATATATACATATATACACATATATACATATGCACACACATATATATATACAGATATACACACACACACACATACACATATATATGTCCTTTCTCTTCATTTTGGCCTTCTTTGGGGTCTATTTCCAACAGCAGAAAGTCAGAGTTAGGCAGAATGATCAGGACATTCTTTTAAGGTAGAGTCTGGCACGACTGGCCGATGAGTAAACAACAGAGCCAAATCCCTGGCATAGAACCTGGCATGGAGCAGTCACTAAAATATTTGTTGATTGACTGATAGTCAGAGGCAGCAAAAACAGAAGTGTTGGTCTTTGAGGATTACATCCAAGGAACCAAACCCAGAAATGCAAGGCAGGGGAAAGTAGAAATTCCTACATAGAATTTTTATTTTAATTTATTTTATTCGTTTTTATCTTCAAGTTCTTTTAAAGTTAATTTTAAAATTATTTTCTCTCTTTTCTTAAAGGTATTTGTTATTTTTAAAGTTCTTGTATTATATAAAGGTCATTTTAAAACTTGTTTGTTATATCTATAGATAATTTTAAAGGAGAATAGCTCT